>NC_057795.1:659154773-659160165 GCF_018294505.1 Triticum aestivum
AATTTCTAGTAGAACCAATCATGCATATATATATCATCAATGTCTCACAAACCATCATATTAATTAATTCACACATACACACATGTATAGCTATATACAATTTCTCCTACATATGCATGTTGCCTTCGGAGCCAGTGGCATTAGCCTAATTGGTGCCTTCGGAGCACGATGACAATTGGAAGTGTTTTTCATGAGGGTGGTAGCGGGTAATAGCATTCTCCCTTCGGATTTATGACCTGGTCGAGCAAAAATCCCGCTATTTCCTCTTGAAGTGCTTCTACGCGCTCCGTTTCTAGGAGCTTCTCCTGCACCTCTCTGAACTGTTAAGAAGGAGATCAATATGCATGTGTATTAGTTGTGTGACTAGATATCGATAATGGTGTAAAAATTGTGAATAGTGTTTTGACAAGCGTACCCATTCCTGTCTTTGAGATCTGCTCCTTTCGGACGCCATCATGCGAATGTTCTTGCAAACGCAGAATGCACACACATCAGTCCCCTGCGCCTGCTTCAGGGCCTTTACGAGAATGGAATTAGATCAGATAATAATTAATCAAGCATGATAATTAAAGAGATGGCAGCTAGCTAGCTAGCTAGTACTACTTAATTACTTACCTTGGGTCTTCCCCATTGAAGCTTTTGTTTCCATTCGCCTTCCGTGACGCTGATGAACCTTGCCCAAGCCCTGCCCGCCGACAAAGAAAATGAATAAAGGGGTTATTAAATAGTTCATATCATGAAATGACGAACTAAATAGGCCAAGATATATAGTTAATAATGATTGAAATTACCTGTTGACTATCCCAAACAAGATGTTATAGTCAGTTTTTTTTTTGAGTAGTGAGTCCAGTATTTCAACTGTTCCAGCGTCAACTTTAATGATACACAAGACCCAGTGAAATCTGCATGCACACACGTTTGCATGTCTTAATTAAGCGGGCATATGTAAGCAAAAACATGTAGCTAGCTAGTAGGCAAAAACAGAGAATTTGCCGTACAAGACAGTGTGACCCACTGGAAGTTGTAAGGAAGTAGTATATCTTCATTGTATTTGAGGCGCTTCAAGAACTCTAGCATGCTGTCCTCTACGGCCTTTTGATTACGTGCATCTATTTTCCATGTGTATTCATTAACGGTGTTTGGGTCAATGAACCCAATGCCATAGCGTCCACCTTTTCTCATTTCATACATCTTCATCCTGCATATAATACCACAGAAAAGAATATAGTGAGGATAATTACAGGTAATGATTGATCAAAAGGATCACTACAGCTAGCTTGAGACTTAAATTACAGAAAGAAATCACTTATAGACAATAGCAACTGACGATAGATTTGTCGAGTGCGTCTTGATTGTATAACTGAAATAGTTCAGAATACTCAACGGACACAGCTTTCTCATGGTAGTAATGCTCCTTCTTGACATTCACCATTAGGGACAATCGATCGTAAATCTTGGTAATGTTCATGTACCATTTGTGCAATTCATACATTCTCGTTGGGAGGTTCTTGACATTGTCTGGCTCGACCAAAGGTTGGCCCCGGACATATTTCCGTTTTATTTCACCCTCTCTAAGCACAGGCTTGGGCTCGATCTTGAGGAGTTGTCCAACAGTGATTTTGAGAACTTCAGCCTGCATTATATGCTCCTCCGTTATTACCACATTGCCCACCTCAGGAACGTAAACTGTTTGCCCACAATAATATTGGGCGCGCGTACTATCACGTGTTGTTGGCACAACAAGCGAGGGGATCGATTGCGCCGCCTGTTCTCCCCGCTGGGGAATGGTTTTCCCGCATTTTTTGACAGCTGCTTCTTGTTTGCTCGATCCCGAGCTCGCCTCCTTACGTAGACATGCTCGATTTAACTTCCTGATGTGGCGCTCATAGTCTGTGTCAACAGGCTTGGGAGCTGGTGGTTGAGCCATATGAATGAAGTGGTCAATCGTTTCCTCAGGCACTTTCTCCCTTGGCGGCGGTGGCGGTTTCGGTGCAAAATGGGCTTCCACCTCGGACTTCGATATGGCTGTGATTTCCTCCTCGGACCTGTCATAAGCCCTCTGCGGAAGAGGCGTGAGGCTTGGACCATATTTATATCGCTTGCCTCCGCCTATACTTCTTGTACTACCTCGACTCGTACCGCTACGCACCATAGCTGCGGGGTGTCTCTTCTGTGATTGCTGAGGCGGCGGAGACGGCTGACGGGGCTGAGTTGGACGAGGAGGAGTGGGCGCCTGAAGCTGTGCCGGACTTGGAGGAGGAGTGGCCTGAGGTTGTGCCGGACTTGGAGGAGGAGTGGATGTCTGACGCTGTGGCGGACTTGGAGGAGGAGGAGTGGCCTGACACTTTGCCGGACTTTGAGGAGGAGTGGCCTGACACTTTGCCGGACTTGGTGGACTTGCAGGAGCGGGAGACTGCTGACTCGGTGGCGGACTTCGACGAGGAGTCGGCTGACGCGGTGTCGGTGGCCTTCGAATGATGATGCAATCCTTTTTCCATAGGATGATACGATGTTTGGCGTCTCCGAGAAAGCGCTCGTCATCACCTCCAGGATAGTCAAGCTCTAGCTCCGAATATGGGTCCACCACCTCATCAACCAAGACACGACCATAGCCCACTGGAATCGGGTTGCAATGGAAGGTTGCCTCGGGGGGATTTGTAAAAGCAACGGCGTCCGCCACCTTCATGGATATGTTCTTCATTTTGACGTGTAGCTCGCAGCTAGTGTTCTCCGTGATGTCATCCACGGGGTATCTACCTAGCATTGCATCGTCCGGGGCGGAACCCACGCTGCTTCTCGGCATGGATGGGGCGGTGCTATCCAATGCTGGATCATTCGCTAGCTGCTGCAGCTGCTGAGACCCCCTTTGCTGGGTAAGTGAGTCTATCTGCTCCTGCTGTCGCTGGAATTTGACTACCAATTCCGCTTGACTTGCTTCTAGGCCTTGAAGGCGTTCATAGTCCCGCTTCCTCTGCTCCTCCTCCATCTTCCTCTTCTTCTCCTCCGCAATCTTCTTTCTCGCACGGGTTCTGTAGTCGGTGTTCCAGTCTGAGAACCCCTCATACCACGGAATAGCTCCCTTGCCTCGTGTTCTTCCCGGGTGTTCAGGATTTCCCAGGGCACGCGTAAGCTCGTCGTTCTCTCTGTTGGGCTGGAACACCCCCGATCGTGCCTCTTCTATTGCAACAAGTATCGCATCGTCGGCTCCCTTCAGACTTGCCCTCGTCAAAACATTGCCTATCTTCGGGTCCAACTCCCCCCCATGCGCATAGAACCAAGTCCTGACCCTGGGGGGCCAGCTCTTAGTAACCGGAGTGGCACCTGCATCCTCCATCTCTTTCTCAGACTTATCCTACTTAGGCATTGCCACCGCATAGCCACCTGGCCCCAGCTTATGGAACTTATCCTTTTTTCGGCATTCTTCTTGTTTATTCTCGACCGTTCCTTAGCTAATTCCGAATCCTTGAATTTCACGAAATCGTCCCAATGAGCACGTTGGTTCTCTAGTGTTCCCTCGAATACTGGAGTCTTCCTTCCTCCCTTGACGTACTTGTCCCATTCACGATTCTTGTGGTTCTTGAATGCAACCGCCATCTTCCTAAGAGCAGCGTCCTTGACTTTCTGCACATCTGCTTTTGTGAAATGATCTGGTAGGGTGAAATGTTCCATGAGAGTATCCCAAAGCAGATCTTTTTGATTCTTGTCGACAAAAGTAACATCTGAACGTGGAGCAGCGTCCTCTTTGCCTTTTTGTCTTTTGTCTTTTGCTGGCTCTCTCCATTCTTGAAGGGAGATCAGGAGTTGGTCCTTCACAAGAACTCCGCACTGACGAATGAACATGTCCGCAATCTTCTTAGGCGCTAATGGTTCGCCATTAGGTCTGACTGCCTCGATATTGTACTTTACGCCCTCCTTCAACTTTTTGTTCGGGCCTCGTTTCATCCTTTTGCCTGAAGATTTGCTCGATCCGGATGGCTGAAAGAACAAAGATCGATTCGTTAATATATCTTCAAGTGATTTAAAACATGTGATGATCACCAGATACCTGCTTATATAAATATATATACCTCGCCGGTCTTTGTTGTTTCAGGATCAACATGTTCTTCGTCATCGTCATAATCGTAGTTCATGACTTCATCAATTCGGTCGTCGCGATCGAATATCATATCACCCTCTCCGGTGTTGTTTAGAAATTCGGAGCCGTCATAATCTTCTTCATTCTGATCATCATTTGGCCCGCGTATCATATCGAACATGGTCTGTTCTCCCTCTCTGTCGGTATTGTCTGCCATAGCTTTTTATTTAACTAATTCAAAAGAAATATAAAACAATTTAGTATTCAAATTACATCGTCTCGAATAATAGATATAATCTCGAATACTTCGTCTAGAATAATAGATATAATCTGGAATAAATCGTCTCAAATAATATATAATATTGAATAGTACATCACTGGCTAGCTAATTAAAGATCGAATACTACAGAAGAATCTAGGACACTCGCGGTTCCTGCGGCGCGGGCGGTGGACACCCAAAGAGAAGGAACCCTCACAGGATCATAGCTGAAGTGAGATCCCTGAAGATACTGCAAGGTATTGGCGAACCTGCCGCCCTCTAACGCAACCATGTAGCGATGGACGTGCTCGTCCTCCTCCCTGACACGGCGACGTACCACCTCCGGCGGGGCCGGGTCCCTCCGCACCGAAACTGGCCCACGCGAACGCCACCAAACAAGATCAGGGTCGACGACGGGACCCGGGGCCGGGTTCCTCATCAAGCGGCGCGCCCCTCCAGGCAGCACCTCCTAGTGCCATCCCCGGGAGCCCAGTCCCGGACATGGGTCGGCTGGACGTCGTCGTGGACGGGTCGACGGCGAGGATGCGGGCCGGGCATCGTCGATAACAAATACTAGCTATATGCCCGCAAAAAGTAACAATTTTTTAATGATTGGATTTTGATAACTAAAATTTCTAACATTTCTATATAACACTAATTATGCTAATCTAAATAATCTAAATAACACTAAAATTTCTAACATTTCTAACATTTCTATATAACACTAATTTCTAACATTTCTATATAACACTAATTTCTAACTGATTAAACACTAATTATATCCATCTAATTAACATGCATTCATACATATATAATAGTGAAAAAATAATAATTTAAATAATCTAAACTAATTAAAAATACAAAATACGTGTGTGTGTGTACTAATTAAACACTAATTATCTAAACTAATTAAACATAAAAAATAATAATCTAAATAATCTAAACTAATTAAAGAATAATCATCTAAATTAATTAAACATGATTGTGTGTGTGTGTACGGGCTCGGGGAGGGCTCACAGCGGGCGACGGCGACGGCGAGGCGACGGCGAGGCGAGGCG
>NC_057795.1:659160323-659160970 GCF_018294505.1 Triticum aestivum
GGACGGCGCAACGGGGACGGGGACGGCGCGACGGGGACGGGCCCGGGGCGGCGACGGAGACGAGGGCGGCGACGGGGACGGGGGCGGCGACGGAGACGATCGAGGGCGGCGGTGACGGCGACGGAAGCCCCGGGAAACTGAAATTTTCATAGCTGTTGTATATATAGAAGGCACCTTTAGTACCGGTTGGAGCCACCAACCGGTACTAAAGGCCTGTTTTGGCCAGGCCAAGCGGCGGGAAGCGACCCCCTTTAGTACCGGGTGGTGGCACAAACCGGTACTAAAGGCCCCCCCTTTAGTACCGGTTTGTGCCACGACCCGGTACTAAAGGGGGTGCACTGGCGCAGGTGCGGTGCGGCAAGTTTAGTCCCACCTCGCTAGCCGAGGGGCGACCGCACTGGTTTATAAACCCCCGTGCGGTCACTCTCTCGAGCTCCTCTCCAAAGCAGGCTTACTGGGCCTACGTGTTCTTTGCAGCCCTGTGGGCCCACTTGGCCTTTGCGGGCCTGCATCCTGGCCCAACTACAGGTTGGGTTTCTAGTCGTATGCAGGCCGCTCTGGCCTAGTAGGCGGGCTTATTTTTATTTTATTTTTTGCTTTATTTATTTTTGTGTTTTTTTGTGTATTTAGAGTTTTTTTGTGAACAT
>NC_057795.1:659161077-659254862 GCF_018294505.1 Triticum aestivum
CATTTTTGTTTTAGGTACAAAAAATTACAAACTTTCTGTTAGGGCTTTTTTTATTATTTTTTTGCTTCATTTATTTTTTTGTTGTTTTTTTTTTGTGTATTTAGAGTTTCTTTGTGAACATTTTTATTTAGGTACAAAAAATTACAAACTTTCTGTTAGTGCCCGTAGTTTTCAAATTTGAATAGTTTAAATTTTGAATTATTTGAAATTAGTGTGAATCACTAGTTTGTGAATAACTTAACTTTAAAAATCAGTAAAGGCATGAAAGAATTTGTTTGCACATAAAATTTCTTCGCGTTTCAAATTCCAAAACACATAACTACCCTAACTATTACAGAGATTCCCCTCTCGGTGCGAAACACAGAAGAAAGTGATGATAGCTAGTGAAGCCGATCACATCCCAGATCTTTGGGTGTGAAACTTTTTCTTCGCGTGTGTCCCTTTGCGCCGTAGTCATGGAAAATCTTCATCATTTAACGGGATGCTCGGGTCAATATTCACTGTGAATGGAGCAATTTCATCAAACTTTTCATAATCTTCTGACTTGTCTGTCTTGTCATCCACTCCCACGATGTTTCTCTTCCCAGAAAGAACTATGTGCCGCTTTGGCTCATCGTACGATGCATTCGCTTCCTTATCATTCTTTTTCTTGGCTTGGTAGACATGTCCTTCACATAGAAAACCTATGCCACATCATTGGCTAGGACAAATGGTTCGTCTGCATACGCAAGATTGTTGAGATCCACTGTTGTCATTCCGTACTGCGAGTCTTCCGTTACCCCGCCTCGTGTCATATTGACCCATTTGCACCGAAACAAAGGGACCTTTAAACCACGTCGATAGTCAAGTTCCCATATGTCATGTATATAACCATAATATGTTTCCTTTCCCGTCTTGGTTTCTGCATCAAAGCGGACACCACTGTTTTGGTTGGTGCTCTTCTTATCTTGGGCGATCGTGTAAAATGTATTACCATTTATCTCGTACCCTTTGAAAGTCATTATATTCGAAGATGGTAACTGGGATAGCAAGTACAAGTCATCTTCAATAGAGGTGTCATGCATGGTACGTGTCTGCAACCAGCAGGCGAAACTCCTAGTTTGTTCACGTGTAATCCAGTCATCAGACCGCTCCGGGTGTTTGGAGCGTAGCAAATTCTTGTGTTCATCCATATACGGAGCCACCAAGGCGGAATTCTGTAGAACTATGTAGGGTGCTTCAGTGAGAGAATGTCCGTCCATACATATTATTTGTTCCCCTCCTAGCGTGCCTTTTCCATCCAGTCTGCCCTTATGCCGCGATTCAGGAAGACCAATCGGCTTAAGGTCAGGAATAAAGTCAATACAGAACTCAATGACCTCCTCATTTCGATGTCCCTTGGAGATGCTTCCTTCTGGCCTAGCACGGTTATGAACATATTTCTTTAAGACTCCCATGAACCTCTCAAAGGGGAACATATTGTGTAGAAATACAGGACCCAAAACGTTAATCTCTTGGCACAGGTGAACTGGGACGTGTGTCATGATGTTGAAGAAGGATGGTGGGAACACCAACTCGAAACTGACAAGACATTGCACCAAATCATTCTGTAACCTTGGTATGATTTCTGGATCAATTACCTTCTAAGAGATTGCATTGAGAAATGCACATAGCTTCACAATGGCTAATCGAACGTTTTTCGGTAGAAGCCCTCTCAATGCAACAGGAAGCAGTTGCGTCATAATCACATGGCAGTCATGAGACTTTAGGTTCTGGAACTTTTTCTCTGCCATGTTTATTATTCCCTTTATATTCGACGAGAAGCCAGATGGTACCTTAATACTGAGCAGGCATTCAGAGAAGATTTCCTTCTCTTCTTTGGTAAGAGTGTAGCTTGCATGACCCTGATGTATGCCGTCTTCTCCGTGCATACGTTGTTGGTCCTCCCGTGCCTCAGGTGTATCTTTTGTCTTCCCATACACGCCCAAGAAGACAAGCAGGGTCACGCAAAGATTCTTCGTCACGTGCATCACGTCGATTGCGGAGCGGACCTCTAGGTCTTTCCAATATGCCAGGTCCCAAAATATAGATTTCTTCTTCCACATGGGTGCGCGTCCGTCAGCGTCCTTTGGAACAGATTGTCCGCCAGGACCCTTTCCAAATATCACCTTCAAATCCTTGACCATATCATGTACATCAGCACCAGTACGGTGGTGAGGCTTCGTCTGGTGATCCGCCTCACCTTTGAAATGCTTGCCTTTCTTTCTTACGGGATGCCTGCTCGGAAGAAATCGACGATGTCCTAGGTACACATTCTTCTTACAACTATTCAAATATATACTGTCGGTATCATCCAAACAATGCATGCATCCGTGGTATCCCTTGTTTGTCTGTCCTGAAAGGTTACTGAGAGAAGGCCAATAATTGATGGTCACGAACAGCAATGCCTTTAGGTCAAATTCTTCCTGTTTGTGCTCATCCCATGCATGTACACCTGTTCCATTCCACAGTTGTAAGAGTTCTTCAACTAATGGCCTTAGATACACATCAATGTCGTTGCCGTGTTGTTTAGGGCCTTGGATGAGCACTGGCATCATAATGAACTTCCTCTTCATGCACAACCAAGGAGGAAGGTTATACAAACATAGAGTCACAGGCCAGGTGCTACGGTTGCTGCTCTGCTCCCCAAAAGGATTAATGCCATCTGCGCTTAGACCAAACCATACGCTCCTTGCGTCATCTACAAACTCCTTCCCGTACTTTCTTTCGATTTTTCTCCACTGCGACCCGTCAGCGGGTACTCTCAACTTTCCGTCTTTCTTACGGTCTTCTCTGTGCCATCGCATCGCCTTGGCATGCTCTTTGTTTTGGAACAAACGTTTCAACCGTGGTATTATAGGAGAATACCACATCACCTTGGCAGGAATCTTCTTCCTGGGGCGCTCGCCCTCGACATCACCATGCTCATCGCGGCTGATCTTATAGCGCAATGCACCACATATCGGGCAAGCGTTCAAATCCTCGTACTCACCACGGTAGAGGATGCAATCATTAGGGCATGCATGTATCTTCTGCACCTCTAACCCTAGAGGGCAGACAACCTTCTTTGCTTCGTACGTACTCTCGGGCAATTCGTTGTCATTTGGAAGCATATCCTTTATCATTACCAGCAACTTTCCAAATCCCTTGTCAGATACACCATTCTCTGCCTTCCATTGCAGCAATTCCAGTGTGGTGCCCAGCTTTTTCTTGTCACCTACGCAATTCGGGTACAACAATTTTTTGTGATCCTCTAACATGCGTTGCAACTTCTTCTTCTCCATATCACTTGCGCAGTTTCTCTTTGCATCGGCAATGGCCCGACCTAGATCATCAACGGGCTCATCTGATGCCTCTTCTTCAGCTTCTTCCCGCATTGCCGGCTCAGCTTCTTCCCGCATTACCGGCTCAGCTTCTTCCCCCATTGTTGTATCATCGTATTCAGGGAACCCATGGCCAGGATAGCTGTCGTCGTCCTCTTCTTCTTCATTGTCTTCCATCATAACCCCTCTTTCTCCATGCTTGGTCCAAACATTATAGTGGGGCATGAAACCGGACTCAAACAGGTGGACGTGAATGGTTCTTGACGTAGAGTAATTGCGACCATTCTTACAGCCAGCACATGGACAAGGCATAAAACCATCCGCCCGCTTGTTTGCCTCAGCCGCAAGCAGAAAAGTATGCACGCCCTCAACAAACTGGGGAGAGCATCGGTCATCGTACATCCATTGCCGGCTCATCTTCATTACACAACACCGAATAGACCAAATTAATACAAGTTCATACATAAAGTTCATACAACACTTAAATGCAACAAACAAATAACTCTCTAGCTAAAGCATTTAAATGCAACAACAAATGCGATCAAGATTGCAACTAAGGTAACAATTGATCCAACAACATAATGATACCAAGCCTCACTATCGATGGCATATTTTCTAATCTTTCTAATCTTCAAGCGCATTTTCTCCTTCTTGATCTTGTGATCATCGATGACATCGGCAACATGCAACTCCAATTCCATCTTCTCCCCCTCAATTCTTTTCAATTTTTCTTTCAAGTACTCGTTTTCTCTTTCAACTAAATTTAACCTCTCGACAATAGGGTCGGTTGGAATTTCCGGTTCACATACCTCCTAGATAAAAATATCTATGTCAACTTGATGGGCATAATTTGTCATAAACACGAAATGCAACAAATAGTTTTAAAAGAGAATATACCACATCCGAATCATAACAAGGACGAGGGCCGACGGGGACGGATATCAAAACCATGGCACTATGTATAACAAACAACGTATGGGTAAGATAATTATTATACGAGTAACTATATATCCAAATCACACAAACATCAATTTTTTATATAAAATTTCATGAACAAGAGGCTCACCACAAGGTGGTGCCGGCGACGGGACGGTGTGGGCGATTGACGGTGGTTACGACGGAGATTTAGAAGGCACTAGTAAACCACACCTACATATGCAAACTAAGTGTTATTTTAACCTCAAATTGCATATAAATCAAATACTAGCACATATATATATTTCCTCCCAAATTACTAAACTCACAAATTAATAACTATATAAAGCATTGCAAGAGCTAATATAGCAATGAGAGATGAAAGGACAAAGTTGCTAACCTTTGTGATCATTTGAATGGATGGGGGCCTTCAAATCTTGACAAATTTTGGGCAAAATGTGTGATGAGCTCGAGAGGAAGAGGGGAAGAACAGAGAGGAGAGGGGAAAGGGGAAGAACAGAGCGAGCTCGGGTGGACGAAGGGTTTATGTAGGACGACCTTTAGTACTGGTTCGTGCCAAGAACCGGTACTAAAGGTGCTGGAGGGGTCCCAGACTGACAACATCCTGCCACCACTCTCATTAGTACCGGTTCGTGGCACGAACTGGTGCTAAAGGTAAGCCACGAACCGGTACTAATGAGAGCGGCCCGGCTAGCCGTTGGAACCGGCACTAATGTATACATTTGTGCCGGCTCAAATACAAACCGGCACTAATGTGCTTCACGTTTGACCCTTTTTCTACTAGTGGATGCCCCGGTTGGCATCCCATCTTTCTTCTTCAACAAATATCGGTATACCTCGGTTGTTGTTTTGTTCACATGATTTGTGTCCTTTGTGTTTTTATTTTTCTTTAAAAAGCATGCTAGTACGAGATAGCCCTTCATTGATTTATAGAATACTTCATGTGCTATGATCTTATAGAATTGCTCTTTGTGCTTCACTTAAATCTTTTGAGTATGGTTTTATAGAACGCTTCGTGTGCTTCACTTATATATTTTGAGCTTGGATATTGATTAGTCTATATTAATTGTAGAATGCTCCATGATCCTCACTTATACCTTTTGGAGTATGAATAATAATATCATCTAAAGTGGGTTTGGAAGAGTGTCAACTTTAGGAATTAGTGATCCCACTATTTTGGAGGCTGTTGAATCTTAGTGTGATATTTATGAAAGTGGATTTGGAAGAGTGTCAACTTTAGTTAGTAATGATTTCACTATTTCGGAAGAGGTTCCAATTGATTATAGGAACAAAGTTTCTATCTATGATGATTAATGTGATGACATGTATGCTATAAAGAATAATGTTAACCATGAAACTTGTCATCATGATCTTAATTTTCAATTGGATTATGCCTCGCATGACGGATATTTTTGTGAGTTTGCTCCCACTATTCCGAATGAGATGAATGTTGCTTATATGGAGAGTAGAAAAAAACGTTTATGCTTGTAGATCATGAAAAGAATGCTTTATGTAATGTTTGTATTGTTAAACTCATTCGTGAAGCTACTGAAAATTATTATGAGGGAGGAATATATGCTCGTAGGAGTTGCAATAATATCAAGTTTCCTCTCTATGTGCTTAAAGTTCCGAAGTTATATTTGTTTTGCCTTCCTATGCTAGTTGATTCTTGTTCCCTTAAACTATGTGCTCACAAAATCCCTAGGCATAGGGAGTTGGTAAGGTTTAAATTTGCTAGTCATATTCTTCATGATGCTCTCTTTATGTTTCAATTCTTATCTTTTATGTGAGCATCATTGAAATCATCATGCCTAGCTAAAATGCATTAAAGAAAAGCGCTTGTTGGGAGACAACCCAATATTTACCCTTACTATTTTTGTGTGTTTACATGATTAATCTACTGTAGTAATCATGTTTTATATCTTTTGTTTCAATAAAGTGCCAAGTAAAACCTTTGGGAAGACTTGGGTGAAAGCTAATGTGATCTTGCTGTAGAAAACAGAAACTTTGCGCTCACAAGATTAGCTGTCATTTTTTACAGATGAGTGCTTTTGAGTTGATTCTGTTTGCAGAAGATTAATAGACAAATTCCTCACGTCCACCAGTTTATTTCATAATTTTTGGAGTAGCATAAGTATGGTTGTTGTTCACATCATTACAGACTATTCTGTTTCTGACAGATTCTGTTTTCAATGCATAGTTTGCTTGTTTTCTAGTTTCTACGGCTTATATTTATCAATATAAATTGTAGAAATGATATGGTACAGTAGGAATTGTGTGAGAACAATTATGAAACTTGTCTTTGACAGTACCAAAGTGAATGGTTTACTCTTTATCATACTAACCTGTCTCACAAAGTTCCGTTAAGTTTTGTGTGATTGAAGTTTTCAAGCTTTGGGTGAGATATCGATATGAGGAGAATAAGGAGTCGAAAGACACTAAGCTTGGGGATACACGAGGCACCCGAAGCTAATATTAAAAGAAGACTCAAGTGCCTAAGCTTGGGGATGCCCCGGAAGGCATTCCCTCTTTCGTCTTCAAAACTATCGGTATACCTTACTCGGAGCTATATTTTTATTCGTCACATGATATGTGTTTTGCTTGGAGCGTATTTTCAATTTCACTTACTGTTTGAATAAAATCATTGGATCTGAAATCTTGAATAAAAAATGGAATCCTCTCATGGCTAGTTAATTATTTTACTACTTAGTGATCTTCACTTATATCTTTTGGAGTAGTTTGTCATTTGCTCACGTGCTTCACGTATATTCTATGAGTAAATGGTTGAATGAATTGAATATCATAAATCTGAATTTGTATATGTTTCATATGCTTATAACATAGGTAGTAATGACTTCACACATAATAAGTATAGGTAGTAAACTTATTGAAAGTTAGCAAACGCAGAATTGGTCACTTGAACAATTCATGAAAGAATATTGAAGGAAGAGAGATTTCACATATACATATACTATCATGTACATCTTTTGTAGTTGTGAGCACTAATTAAAATATGACATGCTAAAAGGTTGACGTTGGACAAGGAAGACAACGTAATGGGTTACGTTTTCCTATATCTAAAAAGTTATATTGTCTTGGATCATCCAACATGATGAGCTTGCCTTTCTCCCTCATGCTAGCCAAATTGTTTGCACTAAGTAGAGATACTACTTGTGCTTCCAAACATCCCTTAAACCAGTTTTGCCATGAGAGTCCACCATGTCTACCTATGGATTGAGTAAGATCCTTCAAGTAAGTTGTCATCGGTGCATGCAATAAAAATTGCTCTCTAAATATGTATGACTTATTAGTGTGAAGAAAATAAGCTTTATACGATCTTGTTATGGAAGCAATAAAAGCGGCGGACTACATAATAAAGGTCCATATCACAAGTGGCAATATAAAGTGACGTTCTTTTGCGTTAAGATTTTGTGCATCCAACCAAAAAGCGCATGACAACCTCTGCTTCCCTCTGCGAAGGGCTTATCTTTTACTATTATCTTCTACCCTTATACAAGAGTCATGGTGATCAACACCTTTCCTTTTTACATTTTTTTCCTTTGGCAAGCACTTTGTGTTGGGGTGATCCGAATATATATATCCACTTGGATGTAGGCGTTCATAAATTATTATTGTTGACATTACCCTTGAGGTAAAAGGTTGGGAGGTGAAACTATAAGACCCTATCTTTCTCTGTGTTCTATTAAAACTTTCGACCCATAAATATAACGTGAGTGTTAGCAATTGTGAAAGACTAAATGATAGTTGAGTATGTGGAGTTTGCTAAATCAAAGGTCTGACATAGACCCTTCCTGAAAATAAGATGAATTGCAATTGTTTGATGACTGATAATGAAGTTTGCTAGTTTTCAAGAAACTTTATGGTTTATACTTTAACATGTGAATAGCTTGTTACCTGATCATGAAAAGTTTTATGAGATGAGCTACTGTTATGACATATAATGATGCTAGAAAAGGTGATTGAAATTATCATTGATTAAACTTATGCACCTGCTAGCATTCACACTTCATAACTTATTTCTTTTATCATTTACGTACTCGAGGACGAGCAGGAACTAAGCTTGGGGATGTTGATATGTCTCCAACGTATCTATAATTTATGAAGTATTCATGCTATCATATTATCCATCTAGGATGTTTATATGCATTTATATGCTATTTTATATGATTCTTGGGACTAACCTATTAACCTAGAGCCCAGTGCCAGTTTCTGTTTTCTCCTTGTTTTTGAGTTTTACAGAAAAGGAATACCAAACGGAGTCCAATTGACGTGCCAATTTTTGATGAACTTTTATGGACCAAAAGAAGCCCCTGGAGTGCAAGAGTTGGGCCAGAAGAGTCCCGGGCTGCCCACGAGGGTGGGGGTGCGCCCAGGGGGGTGGGCGCGCCCCCTGCCTTGTGGACAGCCCGGAGACCCCCCTGAAGTGAAACCTACGTCAAAAAATCCTATAAATACTGAATCCTCCGGAAAATAACCTAGATCATGAGTTCCACCACCGCAAGCCTCTGTAGCAACGAGAAATCAATCTAGGCCCTCTCTGGCACCCTGCCGGAGGGGGCCATCATCCCTGGAGGCCATGAAGGAGGGTCCCGGAGGGGCCATCATCGCCATGAAGGCCAAGGACCAGAGGGAGAACCTCTCCCCATCTAGGGGGGAGGCCATGAAGGAGGAAGCAGAAGTGGGAGAACCTCTCCTCCTCTCTCTCGGTGGCGCCGGAGTGCCATCGGGAGGGGAATCATCGCCGCGGTGATCGTCTTCATCAACATCACCATCATCATCACCATCCTCATCTCTTTTACGCGGTCCACTCTCCCGCACCCCGCTGTAAACCCTACTTGAACATGGTGCTTTATGCTACATATTATGATCCAATAATGTGTTGCCATCCTATGATGTTTTGAGTAGATATCTTTTGTCTTTGGGTTGATTGATGATCTAGATTGGTACAAGTTGTATGTTTTATTTTGGTGTTGTCCTATTGTGCCCTCCTTGTCGCGCAAGCATGAGGGATTCCCGCTATAGGGTGTTGCAATACGTTCATGATTCGCTTATAGTGGGTTGCTTGAGTGACAGTAGCATAAACCCGAGTAAGGGGGTTGTGGCGTATGGGATAAAGGGGACTTGATGGTTTAATGCTATGGTTGGGTTTTACCTTAATGATCTTTAGTAGTTGCGGATACTTGCTAGAGTTCCAATCATAAGTGCATATGATCCAAGAAGAGAAAGTATCTTAGCTTATGCCTCTCCCTCATATGAAATTACAATGATGACTACCGGTCTTGTTAACAATTGCCTAGGATAATTCCGCACACCTATCCATCAATATTCCACACTCGCTATTTATATTATTTAGTAATATATTGTAACTTTATGATAACATCAACTACTTTTATATTTTAGATCTCTGATATCATGAAAAGTTATCCTCTTCATACCCACAACATTGTTTTATTTCTCGTATCTAGTTGGTAGCAAACGTTTGGTGTACGTAGAGTCGTATCAGTGGGAAATAGGACTTGAGTGAATAATGATCTTACCTTTAGCTCCTTGTGGGTTCGACACTCCATACTTATCACTTCCACCTTTGGAAATTGCTACGATGATTCCTTGCACTTGGGGATTATCAAGGAGGACCTCCAAGAGTTTCAATAGGCAAATTGTGTTTAAGCAGAGGACATTGTTTAAACAAGATCTTATATATTTCATTTCTTTCATGCATATATAAATCATTCTCATGGTCTAGCAAGTATTGTTCTAAAGGATCAGTAGGTCGCACAGAGAAGCAAGACCAATTAATTCATCCTTACTAGGAAATTCTTTTTCATGATGATTTCTACTAAACTTGGAAAAATTAAACTCATGAGACTCATCACCAAAGCTAACACCCACAGCTTGTTTCTTACAATCTACTTTAGCATTGACGGTGTTCAAGAAAGGTCTACCAAATATGATGGGACAAAATTTATCTTGTGGGGTGGTAAGAACAAGAAAATCAGTAGGGTATTTTATCTTCCCACACAAGACTTCAACATCTAAGAATCCCAGTTAGTGATATAGTATCTCTATTAGCAAGTTTAATAGTAACATCTATGTCCACTATTTCGGCAGGTGCTATTTCATCTCTAATTTCTTCATATAAGGAGTGGGGACTAGCACTCACACTAGCACCTACGTCACATAACCCATGATAACAGTGATCTCCTATCTTAAAGAAATAACAGGCATGCCAACAACAGGTCTATGTTTATCTCTTCCATCGGGTTTAGCAATTCTAGCAGCTTCTTCACAGAAGTAAATAACATGCCCATCCATATCTTCTTCCAAGAGATCTTTAACCATAGCAATGCTAGGTTCTACTTTAATTTGTTCGTCAGGTTTAACATAGATTTTGTTAACCGTAGTTCAAACTTTAGCATGTTCTTTTTTCCTAACAGGGAAAGGTGGTTTCTCAATATAAGCAGAAGGAACAACTGGATCAACATTATAAAGTATAGTTTCTTCTTTAACTAGTATTGGTTCTTTAATTTCATCTTTAATAGGTGTGTGATATTTAACCCACTTCTCTTTAGGAAGTTCAACATGAGTAGCAAATGATTCACAAAAGGAGCCAACTATATCAGAGTCAAGTCCATATTTAGTGCTAAACTTTTGAAAAGCATTGATATCCATAAAATATTTAACACAATCATACTTAAGCTTTATACCAGACTCTTTACCTTTGTTAAGTTCCCAATCTTCAGAGTTGCGTTTAATTCTTTCCAAAAGATCCCACCGGAATTCAATAGTCTTCTTCATAAAAGAACCAGTACAAGAAGTATCGAGCATAGTTTGATCATTACAAGAAAGCCGGGCATAAAAATACTGAATAATAATTTATCTTGAGAGCTCATGATTGGGGTATGAATATAACATCGACTTAAGCCTCCCCCAAGCTAGAGCGATACTTTCTCCTTCACAAGGCCAAAAGTTATATATATATAATTCCGATCATGATGAACTAGATGCATAGGATAAATTTTTTGATGGAACTCCAATTTCAAAAGATTCCAATTCCATGATCCAATATCATCGCAGAGCCTATACCATGCCAATGTTTTTCCCTTCAAAGATAAAGGGAAAAACGTTTTCATCACTTCATCCCTGGTTAAACCTACAAGCTTAAACAATCCACAAATTTGTTCCACATGTATCAGGTGCATATCAGGATGTTCAGTTCCATCTCCTGCATAAGGATTACCTAGCAGTTGTTCTACCCTAAGGGATTTCATATTCAGTATTTTCAGTAGGTGCAGTAGGTTGAGGGGTAACTAATTGTGGTTCTGGACGAGGTGAAGATACCCCAAACAAACCCCTCAAAGGATCGTCTTCCATAGTAACAAGTGACAATAAATTCCAGCACACTATATAAATGTTTCTCCACCGAATTCCACTTACCAAAGGCGCTTCACTCCCCGACAACGGCGCCAGAAAATAGCCTTGATGACCCACAAGTGTATGGGGTCAATAGTAGATCTTTTGATAAGTAAGAGTGTCAAACCCAACGAGGGGCAGAAGGAAATGACAAGTGGTTTTCAGCAAGGTAATGTATGCAAGTGCTAAAATTGTAAGTAACAGAGTAGTTTGGTATCAAGATAATTTATAACAAGCAAGTAACAATAGTAGTAATAAAAGTGCAGAAAGGTAGCCCAATCCTTTTGAGACAAAGGACAGGCCAAAACGGTTTCTTATAATAAGCAAAGTGTTCTTGAGGGTACACGGGAATTTCATCTAGTCACTTTCATCATGTTGGCTTAATCCGTGTTCGGTACATTGATAATTTGATATGTGGGTGGACCGGTGCTTAGGTGCTGTTCTTACTTGAACAAACCTCCTACTTATGATTAACCCTATCACAAGCATCTGCAACTATGAGAAAAGTATTAAGAATAAATTCTAACCATAGCATTAAACTTTTGGATCCAATCGGTCCCTTACGGAATAGCGCATAAACTGGGGTTTAAGCTTCTGTCACTCTCGCAACCCACCATCTAATAACTACAACAAAATGCATTCCCTTAGGCCCAAATATGGTGAAGTGTCATGTAGTCGACGTTCACATGACACCACTAAGAGAATGACAACATGCATACCATCAAAATATCGAACACATATCAAGTTCACATGATTACTTGCAACATGATTTCTCCCATGACCTCAAGAACGAAAGTAATTACTCACAAATGATAAACATGCTCAAGATCAGAGGGGTATTAAATAGCATAATGGATCTGAACATATAATCTTCCACCAAATAAACCATATAGTAATCAACTACAAGATGTAATCAACACTACTAGTCACCCACGGGCACCAATCTATAGTTTTGATACAAAGATTGAACGCAAGAGATGAACTAGGGTTTGAGAGGAGTTGGTGCTTTGAAGATGTTGATGAAGATAGCCCTCCCCAAGATGGGAGAGTTGTTGGTGATGATGATGACGATGATTTCCCCCTCCGGGAGGGAAGTTCCCCCGGCAGAATCGCTCCGCCGGAGAGAAAAAGTGCTCCTGCCCAAGTTCTGCCTCGAGGCAGCGGCACTTCATCCCTAAAGTCTCCCCCTCATTTTTTCTAGGTCAAAATGACTTATATACCAGAAGATGGGCACCAAAGGTGGGCCGAGGAGGGCACAACCCACCAGGGCACGCCTGGGCTCCCCGGCACGCCCAGGTGGGTTGTGCCCACCTATGGGCCCCGTCTGGTAGATATTTTCTCCAATATTTTTTAAATATTCCATAAAAATTCTCTGTGAAGGTTCAGCTTGTTTGGAGTTGTGCAGAATGGGTAGCCCGACGTAGCTTTTTCAGGTCCAGATTTCCAGCTGCCAGAATTCTCCCTCTTGGTGTGTACCTTGCAAATTATGAGAGAAAAGGCATTAGAATTACTCCAAAAAGCATTATTATGGATACAAACATAATAAATAACAGTAAGAAAACATGATGCAAAATGGACGTATCACAGTCCCCCCTCAAAAGCTCTGTCAAACATGATAGCTAGGTTATCCACCGCAAGATCAAAAAGCAAAAGTGACATCGGGTCACCTTGTCTCAATCCCTGATGTGTTTTTAAATAAGATCCAATCCCCCCTTAGTGGTGAGTAGTTTACCACAGAGGGGGAATCGACCATGGAGGGCTTCTACATCAACACCCTTGCCTCTCCAATGAGTTGTGAGTAGTTTACCACAGACCTACGGGTCCATAGTTATTAGCTAGATGGCTTCTTCTCTCTTTTTGGATCTCAATACAATGTTCTCCCCCTCTCTTGTGGAGAACTATTCGATGTATTCTCTTTTTGTGGTGTGTTTGTCGAGATCCGATGAATTGTGGGTTTATGATCAGATTTATCTATGGATAATAATTGAATCTTCTCTGAATTCTTTTATATGATTGAGTTATCTTTGCAAGTCTCTTCGAATTATCGGTTTGGTTTGGCCTACTAGATTGATCTTTCTTGCCAAGGGAGAAGTGCTTAGCTTTGGGTTCAACCTTGCGGTGTTCTTACCCAGTGACAAAAGGGTTGCAAGACACGTATTGTATTGTTGCCATCGAGGATAACAAGATGGGGTTTATATCATATTGCTTGAGTTTATCCCTTTACATCATGTCATCTTGCTTAATGCATTACTCTGTTCTTATGAACTTAATACTCTAGATGCATGCTGGATAGCGGTCTGTGTGGAGTAATAGTAGTAGATGCAGGTAGGAGTCGGTCTACTTGTTGTGGCCGTGATGCCTATATACATGATCATGCCTAGATAACGTCATTATTATTCGCTTTTCTATCAATTGCTCGACAATTATTTGTTCACCCACCATAATACTTATGCTCTTGAGAGAAGCCTCTAGTGAAACCTATGGCCCTCGGGTCTATCTCTTATCATATTTGCTTTCAATCTACTTTTATTTGCATCTTTATTTTCTGCATCTATATTATAAAATACCAAAAATATATTTATCTTATCATACTATCTCTATTAGATCTCACTTTCGCAAGTGGTCGTGAAGGGATTGACAACCCCTTTGTCGCGTTGGTTGTGAGTTCTTTGTTTGTTTGTGTAGGTTCGTGGGACTTGTTGAGGAGCCTCCTACTGGATTGATTCCTTGGTTCTCAAAAACTGAGGGAAATACTTACGCTACTATTGCTGCATCACCCTCTCCTCTTCGAGGAAAACCAACGCAAGCTCAACACGCAGCAAGAAGGATTTCTAGCACCGTTGCTGGGGAGGTCTTCGCTCAAGTCAAGACATACCAAGTACCCATCACAAACTCATCTCCCTCGCATTTACATTATTTTCCATTTGCCTCTCGTTTTCCTCTCCCCCACTTCACCCTTGCCGTTTTATTCGCCATCTCTTTCCCAATCTCCTCCTCTCTTTCGCTTGCTTTTTCTTGCTCACCTTTGTTTGACGTTATGTCTGAAATTGGGGAGATTATCGTCGATATGGACAATAATGATAACATGAAATCTGAGGCTCCGGCTGAAGAACCCCCTATCTTGCATACTAAAACGTCTCGAATCGGTAGTGGTAATATTATTGGAAAAAGTGTTATTCAAGATTTCTTTACTTGTTCAGTGCTTTACCTTCCATGGGTGGTTCTATTCTTCATAAAACTAGTAGTCTTGTAGATGCTATCTCTATGCTTGTGGTTGAACTTGAGAGACAATTTATGCATATGCATCCTTGCATACAAAGGATTTTCCTAGAATTTTCCAATATTGAGCATTCTTCTCTTAAGCGCGTTGTTACTATCTTTTTGGCTCATGAGTTTAGATTTATAATAAGAGAGGCCAAAGAAATCTTTCCGCACTATAGGGTGGACGCCGGTCGTCCTCCCATAGAGGCGGTCCTCTATGATCAAGAGGAAATTAGGCGTTTTCAATCTTCGGACTATGTTGCTTTCAATGAAAACCTTAGAAAAAAGGTTCCTACCAATGTCTTGATTGATAGAATTTCTGAACTTAATAATGATTTTTCTCATCGAAATAATGAGCTAGGATAGTCTCTTGAGTATAGGCTCACAAGATTTTGCCAAAAGAATGCTTTTAGTGATGAATTAGTTTTGCATTATGAAGGGCCAAGGGAGGAACCTGTTCCTCTTGAGATTGATCTTGGGGACTTTTGTCCCACTAAATTTAGCCCTTTTGATTATTTTTGCTTGACTCAAAGGAAACTTGCTGCTGAACATAGAGAATATGAGATGAGTTTTCAAGATCTATCTTATTATTATGGCACTACTTAGATCTATCTTCGCTTTTATGCCTAGCTAGGGGCGTTAAACGATAGCGCTAGTTGGGAGGCAACCCAATTTTATTTGTGTTCTTTATTTTTGTTCCTGTTTAGTGTTAAATTTTGTTTCTACTTTCTGTTTAGATGTGTTTTTAGCTTTTAATAAGTGTGTGTGCCAAGTAGAACCTATAGGATAAACTATGATGATAGTTGATTTCATTCTGCTGAAAAACAGAAACTTTGCGCTCACGAGAAAAAATTCAATAAATCACAGAAACGAGCTTTTGCATTGATTCTTTTTTCTGCTGATTAATAAACAAATTGTACAGTACTTTCTATACTGGTAGGAGTTTTAGAGTTCCAGAAGTTTGCGTTAGTTACAGATTGCTATAGACTGTTCTGTTTTTGACAGATTTTGTTTTTCGTGTGTTGTTTGCTTATTGTGATGCATCTATGGCTAGTAAAATAGTTTATAAACCATAGAGAATTTGGAATACAGTAGGTTTAACACCAAAATAAATAAAGAATGAGTTCATTACAGTACCTTTTGTGATGGTTCTTTCACTAACGTAGCTTATAAGATTTCCTGTTGAGTTTTGTGTTGTGAAGTTTTCAAGTTTTGGGTAAAGCTTTTATGGACTATGGAATAAGGAGTGGCAAGAGCCTAATCTTGGGGATGTCCAAGGCACCCCAAGATATTCAAGGATAGCCAAAAGCCTAAGCTTGGGGATGCCTCGGGAAGGCATCCCCTCTTTCGTCTTTGTTCATTGGTAACTTTACTTGGAGCTATATTTTTATTCACCACATGATATGTGTTTAGCTTGGAGCATCGTGTATTATATTAGTTTTTGCTTTTTAGTTTACCACAATTATCCTTGCTGTACACACCTTTTTGGAGAAGCCTATTTTATTAGAATTTGCTAGAATACTATATGTGCTTCACTTATATCTTTTGAGCTTGATAGTTTTTGCTCTAGTACTTCACTTATATCTTTTAGAGCATGGTGGTGTCTTAATTTTGGAGAAATTGCTAGTCTCTCATGCTTCACTTATATTATTTTGAGAGTATTTTAGAACTAAATGGTATTTTCTTTGGTTACAAATTTGGTCCTAGAATGATGAGCATCCAAGTTGGGTATAATAAAAACTATCATAGAAATTGAATTAGATGTTATGATCAATTTGTTGCTTGATAATTGTTTTGAGATATAAACGTAGTAATGTTAGGGTCATGCTAGTGGATAATTATGAAATTGAGAAATACTTTTGTTGAAGTTGGCAAGTCCCGTAGCATGCACGTATGGTAAAAGTTGTGTGACAAATTTGTTGCATGAGGTGCTCTTTTGAGTGTCTTCCTTATGAGTGGCAGTCGGGGACGAGCGATGGAATTTTTTCCTACCAATTTATCCCTCTTGGGGCATGCGTAGTAGTACTTTGCTTCGAGGGCGAAGTAGACTTTTGCAATAAGTATATGAGTTCTTTATGACTAATGTGAGTCCATGGATATAAGCACACTCATCCTTCCACTTTGCTAGCTTTTCTTATTACCGTGCAACTCTCGCCGGTATTGAGCCCATTATTTACCTTCCTTAAAAGAGCCACCATACCTACCTATTATGGCATTTCCATAGCCATTCCGAGATATATTTCCATGCAACTTTCCACAGTTTAGTTTACTATGACATGTTTCATCATTGTAATATTGCTCTTTGCATGATCATGTAGTTGACATCGTATTTGTGGCAAAGCCACCTTCATAATTTTCATACATGTCGCTCTTGATTCATTGCATATCCCGGTACACCGCCGGAGGCATTCACATAGAGTCATATCTTGTTCTAGCTTTGAGTTGTAATTCTTGAGTTGTAATTCTTGAGTTGTAAATCCATAAAAGTGTGATGATCTTCATTATTAGAGCATTGTCCTAGTGAGGAAAGGATGATGAAGACTATGATTCCCCCACAAGTCGGGATGAGACTTCGGACTTTATAAAAATAAAAGAGGCCAAAGAAGCCCACCAAAAAGAAAAAAAAGAAAAAAAAAGAAGAACAAAAAAAAGAAATAAAAGAGAAATAAAAAGAGAGAAAAAGAGAGAAGGGACAATTGCTACTATCTCTTTTTCCACACTTGTGCTTCAAAAATAGCACCATGATCTTCATGATAGAGAGTCTGATATGTTGTCACTTTCATATACTAGTGGGAATTTTTCATTATAGAACTTGGCTTGTATATTCCAATGATGGGCTTCCTCAAAGTGCCCTAGGTCTTCGTGAGCAAGCAAGTTGGATGCACACCCACTTAGTTTCTTTTGTTGAGCTTTCATATATTTATAGCTCTAGTGCATCCGTTGCATGCCAATCCCTACTCACTCACATTGATATCTATTGATGAGCATCTCCATAGCCCGTTGATACGCCTAGTTGATGTGAGACTATCTTCTCCCACTTTTTGTCCTTACAACCACCACCATTTACCACCATAGTGCTATGTCCATGGCTTGCGCTCATGTATTGCGTAAGAGTTGAAAAAGCTGATGCACGTTAAGAAGTATGAACCAATTGCTCGGCTCGTCATCGGGGTTGTACATGATGGGAGTATTTTGTGTAATGAAAATGAAGCATGGCCTAACTATATGATTTTGTAGGGATAAGCTTTCTTTGGCTATGCTATTTTGATAGGACATGATTATTTGTTAGTATCCTTTGAAGCATTATTAATTTTATGTTTTATAAGCTTTTATCTTGAATCATTTGGATCTGAACATTCATGCCACATTAAAGAAAATTACATTGAGAATTATGCTAGGTAGCATTCCACATCAAAAATTTCTTTCTTATCATTTACCTACTCGAGGACGAGTAGGAATTAAGCTTGGGGATGCTTGATACGTCTCCAACGTATCTATAATTTTTTATTGTTCCATGCTATTATATTACCCCTTTTGCATGTTTATGGGCTTTATTTTACACATTTATATCATTTTTGGCACTAACCTACTAACCGGAGGCCCAGCCCGTATTGCTGTTTTTTTGCCTATTCCAATATTTCGAAGAAAAGGAATATCAAACAGAGTCCAAATGGAATGAAACCCTCGCGAGCGTGATTTTTGGAACGAACGTGATCCAAAGGACTTGGAGTGCAAGTCAAGAAGCAGCCGAGGCTCCCACAAGATAGGAGGGCCCCCCTGTAGGGCGCGCCCCCCTATCTCGTGTGCCCCTCGGGTGGCCACCGACGTACTTCTTCCTCCTATATAAGCCTGCGTACCCTGAAAACATCCAGGGGTAGGACGAAACACAATTTCCACCACCGTAACCTTCTGTATCCGTGAGATCCCATCTTGGAGCCTTCGCCGGCACTCTGTCGGAGGGGGAATCGACCACGGAGGGCTTCTACATCAACACCCTTGCCTCTCCGATGAGTTGTGAGTAGTTTACCACAGACCTACAGGTCCATAGTTATTAGCTAGATGGCTTCTTCTCCCTTTTTGGATCTCAATACAATGTTCGCCCCCTCTCTTGTGGAGAACTATTTGATGTACTCTCTTTTTGCGGTGTGTTTGTCGAGATCCGATGAATTGTGGGTTTATGATCAGATTTATCTATGGATAATAATTGAATCTTCTCTGAATTCTTTTATATGATTGAGTTATCTTTGCAAGTCTCTTCGAATTATCGGTTTGGTTTGGCCTACTAGATTGATCTTTCTTGCCATGGGAGAAGTGCTTAGCTTTGGGTTCAATCCTGCGGTGTTCTTACCCAGTGACGGAAAGGG
Source organism: Triticum aestivum (assembly GCF_018294505.1). Lineage (NCBI taxonomy): Eukaryota > Viridiplantae > Streptophyta > Magnoliopsida > Poales > Poaceae > Triticum > Triticum aestivum. The sequence continues at coordinate 659,180,411 of NC_057795.1, forward strand.
TTGCAAGACATGTATTGTATTGTTTCCATCGAGGATAACAAGATGGGGTTTATATCATATTGCTTGAGTTTATCCCTCTACATTGTGTCATCTTGCTTAATGCATTACTCTGTTCTTTTGAACTTAATACTCTAGATGCATGTTGGATAGCGGTCGATGTGTGGAGTAATAATAGTAGATGCAAGCAGGAGTCAGTCTACTAGTTATGGACATGATGCCTATATACATGATCATGCCTAGATAACGTCATAATTATTCGATTTTCTATCAATTGCTCGACAGTAATTTGTTCACCCACCGTAATACTTATGCTCTCGAGAGAAGCCACTAGTGAAACCTATGGCCGCCGGGTCTATCTCTTATCATATTTGCTTTCAATCTACTTTTATTTGCATCTTTATTTTCTGCATCTATATTATAAAATACCAAAAATATATTTACCTTATCATACTATCTCTATTAGATCTCACTTTCGCAAGTGGTCGTGAAGGGATTGACAACCCCTTTGTCGCGTTGGTTGCGAGTTCTTTGTTTGTTTGTGTAGGTTCGTGGGACTTGTTGAGGAGCCTCCTACTGGATTGATACCTTGGTTCTCAAAAACTGAGGGAAATACTTATGCTACTATTGCTGCATCACCCTCTCCTCTTTGAGGAAAACCAACGCAAGCTCAAGACGTAGCAATCTCCAAGGGAATTTTTTCTCCCATGCATTCCTTACTATCTCATCCAAGCCTGGCCTCTGAAACCAACTATTTTCACACCTAAAAATAGAGGATTTCAGAGGTGTATCACCAATCCTAATGAGCAGTGGAGTATGATCTAAGACATCTCTGGGTAGATGTTCAATATACACCAAATGATCTTTTTCTTCCCATGTGGGAGAGATTAACACTCTGTCCAATAAAGTATAAGTGGGGTCCTCATGATTATTGGACCAGGTGTACTTCCTCCACACTAGTGGTAGTTCCATCATTTCCCCATAAGCAATTACTGAATTAAAAAGCATACTCCATTTGTTATAACCACCAGCTTTGTTTTTGTCACTGTCCTTCCTGGTCATATTAAAGTCTCCCCCTACCAGCATAGGATTTTTCGATTTTTTAAAAATATGAACCAATTCCTCTAAGAATTTCGGTTTGCCTTTTGGTTGAGCGTCACCATACACTACAACCAGCTCCCAGCAAAACCCATCCCTAGTGTTTCTTACTTTTACTTGAACAAAGTATTCTCCCAGCTCCACTTCTTCTTTGATAAGAGTGGCCGTATTAATCCCCACTAAAATCCCCCCAGGTCTTCCTCTAGATGGCAGAAAATCCCAGTCCAAATTTTCTGAAGCACTTAAGCCAAATAATTCCGGTCGGTTAAACTCCGTCTTCATTGTTTCTTGTATTCCAACAAAATATAAACTATGTTTTTCTATATTCTCTTTAATGAAATTTTTCTTCCTTTTCTCACCAATCCCCCTGCAATTCCAAATTAAACCACTCAACAACTGTAACTATATGTAAAACAAAGCTACCTCCAAACTTTTCTCACAGGTGAGGAGAGGTGAAGAGCTAAAGGAATGGAAATCACTTTCTTTTTAGTGATTATTCCTTTTTTCTTTCTTCTCAACACCATTTTACCGGGGTTCTAGCAGCAACAACCTCAAATTGAGCACTCATAGCTCTGAGCCCCTTCCTAATTCCACCAAATACACTATCCATCCTCTCATCAACATGTTCATCATCTCCTTCTCTACTGAGATTTAAAAGGTCCTGAAGAATGTCATTAACATCCTCAGGTTCTAAAATGTGGTACTCCTCATGTATGTTCGAATTCTCCCGAGAGCTAGGCAGAAATAAATCTCTCCTAGCTTGTTCTAATGTAGATATCAGATTCAAGTTATGATCAACCATATCTAAAGTAACCCCTAAGTCAATACCCAAAACATCTGCCACATCAATAAGTTTCACGTTATCGTCATAAATATTATTTGAAATCTTAGGGTTAGATGTCATACCTTCAGACAAAGCCAAGTTCTTGTCTCTTGCCAATGTCATGGCTCTGTCTAGAATGGGTATGTCATCTATGTGTTTTGATGCAATTCTCCCACTGTATCTCTGTCCCCCCTGATCCACATTATTGACTTTTTCATTCTCTTTATTCTCCTCATCCTGAGTCACTATTCCAAGCTTAGTACCTAGACTGATGGATTGTGAAGTTTCAACTTCCCCTTCCATATCCTCACCAGATTCTTCATTCAACAGCTTATCACCATTTGTCTTTTCTTCTTCCCCATTCACAGACACAGATCCAACTTCCTCTTCCAAGTTACCAAGCTTGTCCTTGTTTGCATTTTTGTTATACGTCAATATATCAGCAACCTCTTGTTCTTTCAAAGCAGCATCTCTCTCTTCTGAAGCTATTCTGGTTTTGGTGCTTGCACATACATGATTCTTCGCAATTCCTTATTCATTGGTTTTTGCTTTTTTCGCCTCTCTGCTCTCATCTTCTTCTTGCTCAAAATCCATCCATTCCTCATATCCCTGTGATAGTTCATCTCCCTCTTTTGCCCATCCATTTTCCACCACTTCCTCCACTTCAAAGAAAATCCTGAAAACCATGAGATATGGAGTTGTCAGCTTGGTCCATCCGGGTATCTTGGTGTGATCCACCACTGCAATTTTCAGTCTAGCCAAGCCAATTTTACTCATCAGCTCCATATCTACAGCTTGAATGTATCCGATCGTCGACCCAATCTCACACAAGCCATGGTAATTCTTCATAGATTTTGGAACTCCTTTCACTCTGACCCACACCACAGACAGTTTGCCAACAACCATCGCATCATCATTCCAAATCCTGACATTCACCATTATGTTTCCTCCTTTTAAGGGAACCCAATCATACACAGCAGCTTCATTGATTCTCACAGTTGAAGGAAAATTAACAAGAAAAACTCAATCAGAGAGTTCTATCTCCACGGATAAGTTTTCCCAAGACTTTTGCTCAACATTTTAGCTTCCGTTTCTTGGTCAGAACCCTCCCTTAACCTTACCAAGGCCACAACATTGTTTTTGCCATTTCCAACCATCTCTTTGGCATGCTCAGCCACGAATATGCTGAGTCCCTCCCCACCAAATCCAAGCAAGGTAGCAACTGGTTTTTTCTGATGCAGCCAGACACAAAATTCAGAGATGTGAGTATCTTTGGAGCAAATTACACACTTGACTTTAGCTTCACATCCTATGGAATTGTGACCTTTTAGTCCACACTTATGGCACACAATTTTTTCATTCGTTGGTGTTTAGCTCCCAGAAACCACCACAGACCCTTGATTCCCTCTCATCACTGCACCAGCTGAGTTAGCTTTGGAAACTTGAGCATCGCTGCCCCCTCCCCCTCCACTAGCAGTTGTATTCACCTTCTACTGATAAGTGATGGCAGCCGTGGGCAAATTACTTTGAGCAAGCGGCCTGTAAGGAGATTGACGAGCATCCCAATTTCCATCATTCTGATTCCACTCTCCAAATCCATCCCTTCTTCCATAAAATTGGTTGTGTTGGTTGCCTGGGAAGTTTCTGAAAGGAGGTCTTGGACGCGCTTGAAAGCCTTGATCATAGCGATCATGCGTCGAATGCCTCCCGAATCCATGCGTCGGCCTCCAGTTGCCTCCACCTCCTCCATCTCTCCCACCACCTCCATGACCAGGACCGAATCGATCAGCTATACTATCTTGATTTTCTCTACCACTCCCCGCGGCGGCACGAGGGGGAGAGCACGGCAGGTGGGAAACCCTAGACCGCAAGAAGAGATTGGGATCCATACTCTGGTTCCGACCAGAACGTATAACCACCCCCTCGTTCTCGGGCCTCCTGAGATTTCCCCACTTTAGGCCCATGGTCTAGTCATTCACCTCTTGTCGGCCCATCGTACGAATAGAGATGCGCATATCTCCAATTTTTTTCAAAATCATCCCCAGTTTCCCCCTCCTGACGTGCTGGCGATCGTATGGAAAGGGGAAAATCAGCCAGCGATCTAACTGCTCTGTTTTCCCCTTCCTCTCACGTCCCATATGCATCCAGTTAGGTTCTAACCCAACCCCTGCATCAACATTTTTCCCTTCGACTACATGGTACCGTCTATCAATCTGAGCAGAATCACAATGAACATGAGGAATTTTGATCTTTCTGAAGCGAGGAGTACCTGTTTTTCTATTTTTTTTGCTAGTGTATTATTCACTGGATTGACGCTAACTTTCCTCAGAGCTAGCTCCATGTTGCCAATTCCCTTTCTCTCCTTCACCCCTTTGTTCTTCCTAGGCTTCCCTCTTTTGGCGCAAGCAATTGCATGAGCTATAGTTGCTAGATAAGGACTTCTCTGATCTTCTTCAACACCATCTTCTCCTTCATCTTCATCATCACTCTGTTCCAGAGCCCAGAATCTGCCCCCAACTTGGTTCCCTTTCCAATTTTCTCTCTCACCACTTCTGCAGACTCCACAATTTCCACCAGGATCAAAAGTGTCTTGTTCATCTTCTGTCTCGATGCTTTCTCCCAACTTGCTTTTATGCTTGTCTTCATTCTGAATCAGATTTCCGGTGACAAATAAGGGAGAGGATCCACTACCTCTGGTGGCGGCGGAGTGCTTGTTGGTCGATGCCCAATCAAAGAGATCCACCTTGCTTTCATCCGCGGACCGGTCGAGCGGCCCTCCCCCTTTGCCCAATGGATTGTCGACACCGACGATGATGTGGGGAACGGCGGCATCCGAGCTTGCTCTTCTGACGACGCCTCGAAGTGAATCCTCCTCGCCAAATTCATCATCTCTCAATCCGCCTGGATTCAGCAAGTCTGGACATACCTTTCCTTCAAAAACTTGAGATCTGGATCTGATTCCGTCTGCGCAGCCTCCATCGCCTCCCTCCATTCCTTCTCGCATTGCGTCCACGAGAAGGAGTCGTCGCAGATCCGCCTCGCCCTCTCCATCCACCACTACTCCCTCGTCGCCTGCAGCACCTCGTCCAGCATGGAGTGGATCAGGCGAAGCACCTCTGGGAATTCCTCGTACATGAAGGGGAAGGGGAACCCGGCCGCCTGCAGTATAGGCGTGCAAGGAGGTGACGCGTGTCGCTCCGATCCGCGGTGCTGCGGTGGCATGGACAAGGTCGCCGGTGCGATAGAGATCGGCGGCGGCATTGCTCCGGAGGCACGAAGAAGAGAAGAAGTTGTTTTTGACGTAATGTGACATGTTGTGTCGTCGAATGGGCTATAATAAGTAGCAATCACAATGTGCGGACGGACATCTGGGATTTCGGCAGTGCGTGGATGCATCCTGCATGTCCCAAAAATTCGCGTCCTACATAGTGCCCAAATAGAAAATTTAACAAGTTATAGGTCCTAGGGCACCGGGTCGATACAGAGTACAGCAAAAATTGAGAATACTTCTCAGTTAAGAGTGAAAAGTCTCTATGTTCCGGGTGTCTTTTGAAGCACACACGATTCCAGTCATGAGCGCCTCTGTAGACATCACGCGCCCCACTTGGGCTAACCTCTTAGTCACTTCCCTAAGAATGTTTAGCACCGCACCCCTTTTTTGTGCAGAACAGTCCAGGAATCCAGTGTAGAGCATAGAGTAAAAATTACATTAGTAGGGTCTCTAGGTAGAAGGCTTTGAAAACAAGATTTATTTCTTGTTTTCCACATAGACCAAAGTAAGGAAGCAACACCAGCAGAAAACAATGGCACGATCTTTATCTATCAACATTCAGACACATCATTTACTAATAATGCAGATCAAGGGTCGCAAGGAAATGACGACCAATTAATCCAGAGATACATGGGTACAGACCAGAGGTACTACTTGAGTGGAACCACCAAATCAGAAAAACCAGAGATAACATGACTACAAATACAAGACTGAAGGAGAGTACATGAGTTTGACCACCAAACCAACAAAAAACAGATATACATGACTATGAATAGGGACTAAAGGAGCGTAAAAACCAATTACTGAGGTGAAAAGCATCACGACAGAGATTATTGCAGAGGAAGATGCATGGTAGGTTTTAACGGAGAAGCGACTTGAGATGCTTTTTGACGAAAGGGATCTCTGTGTGTTCCGTGATGATCCATACGAGGGTCGTGAGCTCACCGCCACAGCTGAGCCGCTTGGCATGAGAATCCCTGCTGCACCACATGGACGCAAACAGCAGCAGACGCACCCACCCATCTAGGATGAACTCCAACATGTCTTCCATATCCCCCACAAAAAGTTCCCGCAAACGTGGAACCCAGTGTTTAAGTCCTTTCACCATATCTGCGACTTCCTTGTTAATTTTGCTTTCTCCACTCTTGGATGGTTTGCCTAGTAGCTTCCCAGCAAGTTCAGTTCCTGCCCGCACAATAGTCATGCCTGGGCCCTCAACATAACTCTTTTCTATGTTTTGAATTCCTTCCCCGAAATTTGGGTCATTAAGATTATCCCTATTTTCCAGCATCCACATGGCAACCACATCCTTCCTTTTTGTTGTGTGACTAGTGGGTTTAGCCACTTTCCGTATCTCCACCACAGCACAGTGTGCTCTCTCATTGTCAGGACCCAAGACGAGAGCTTACTGACGAAGCGTTGCAGCCACAAGAGATTAAGAGAAGCGACGGTTGAGATGCACGCAAGCCAGATCAACGGCTCGGATGGGATCCTCATCGTTCACTCTAGAGCTGTTTTACTTTTATCTGTACCGTTATGAACTATAACAGTAATACTCGCGTGAGCTGTCCTGTAGCTTATAAGGCACGGGAGGAGGGGGGTTGAGAGGTAAGAAGAATCTTGGCATATGCCGTAGTAGTAGATAGAACCCTAGCTAGCGAACCAAGTCGAGGTCTCTGATCTTGCAAACCACTATCTGTATCCCCAAATTTCCTCGAATTTCCACTAATAATACCAGATATCATGAAGCTCTAGCTTTCCTGGTAAATTGATCCTTACAAGGGTATCAGAGCACCGGTTTTCTTCCTCGGCCATTGAGCGACGGCGGCAAATCGCACTGAGGAGAGCAGGAGGTTGGGTTCTCTCGTAAAATCCCTCCCTTCCCTCCCAGTTCGCCGCGGCGGTGTCGGGTGGCGGCGACGCGGCGGCGGTGATATTCGGGCGCAGATTGCCATGTCCGATCCGGTTGCTGAGAGATCTTCTCTCAGTGGTAAAATTCCGGGATCTGACGGGATCCGTGCGCCACATGAGTTGGATCCGTCGAGCTTCAGGCAGGCGGGACAATTTTCAGTCGTAATTCATCCGCGGGCAACATAGTAGACACAAGAGCAAAGGTACAAATCACGATGGACAGAGTAGAGAAAGAAGTAGCAGATCTGAGAGCAGAGCTCGAGGGATTACAGGATCTCAAGCAAGAGGTAACAAAAATCCGGTCAGAAATGGTGACCATGCCGCGAGTAGAAGCGAAATTGTCAGAAATGACAGAGGGAATTCAGCAGACTCTACAACTTATTTTGAAAAACATGAATATTGGCTCTCAGAAAACAGAAGTACTCACACCAGATCCAAAACCGCAAGATCACAACAGCCAGACTTGTGCTAATGTCCAAAGACCATTCACAATTCAGGCCAGCGAAACCTTTTCTTCAGAACCAATGCCTTGAAACCTAGAGCAGGAGTTCAGGGCTCAAGAGAAATTGCCAGTAACCAAGATAGCAGGCCTAACTACTGGTTTACCTTCAGCATCTGTGTTCTGTGACAGTACCAGAGTGTGCAGTGATAAACAGCAAGAGACACAAGAAGTGGGTCAGTTCAAAATGGCTCTAGTTAACACAAGTGCCACGGTACAATCTCACACTTTGGGTTTCTCAGGAAATAGTGGGTATTTTGCCCCTATAAATGCTCCACTGTTCTCCCCACCTCATACATACAATCCCATCATGGGTTAATATATCAACATGACAACAACTGCTAAAGGAATCCCTCCTGTATATCAGGCTGTGGGAAATTTGTATGAAGTGTAGAGAAACCAACATGCAACTCAGTTGGGGGTCCCTCATATTTTGCTGAAGCAGTACCAAAAGGACCAAGATTGGAAACCCCTCTTTTCAATGGAGAAGAACCTATTGGCTGGTTGATAGCATGTAGAAATTTTTCGATATGTCTGGCACTCCCTATGAACAGTGGGTGAACTTAGCAACTGGACATTTACAGGGCAGAGCAGCTAACTGGTTGAGAAATATATGTGTGCCCTGGAAGATGGTGACATGGCAACAATTCTGCCAAATGATAGCTGACAGATTTTCAGAAGCTAGTGTCCATGAAGCTGTGGAACTGTTGAAAAACATACAGCAAACAAATACAGTAGCTCAATACATTGACAATTTTGAGCAGTGTGTGGCCCTGGTAAAGAGAGATCATCCATGTTTGCAAGAAACCTTCTTACTCAGTTGTTTCATTGGAGGTTTAAGGAGTGACATTAAGCATGAAGTATGTGGACAAAAACCTATTGGAATGATAGAGGCTTATTGGTATGCAAAAGTATATGAGAAAGTTGTTGCTGCTAGAAAAGTTCAAAGTCCTCCAGCTTATAAATCCAGAAACTATTCTTCTTCTTATAGAAATCAATCAGCTCCATTACAAGTGCAAGTACCTACTCAAGAAAAGTACAATGTTCCTTTTCCAAAGGAGGCCACAGCATGCTGGTACTGCAGAGAATCATGGACAAGACAACATAAGTGCAAAATTGGGAAAACATTGCACATTTTGCAAGAACTGGATGAGGATGAGGACAGTGACACTATAGAAGAAAATGCAGGTGCAGAACAAGCTTATCATACTACTCCAAATACACCTGACAAGGAGAAGAACAGTGGTACTATAGAAAAACCTGCTCAAGCAATGCATATCTCAGCACATGCTGCAGAGGGCACTCTTGGACCAAATACACTCTCATTGATCCTGGAGATTGCAGGAAAGAAAGCTATAGCTCTGTTTGACAGTGGATCTTCAGATAAATTTATCAACAAAGAGTTTGTAGTAAAAAGCAACTGTCATCAGCAGCTAATACAACCCAGGAAAGTGACTGTGGCTGGTGGAGGAAAGTTAATATCACTATCCAAAGTTCCAACAATGGATTTTAAGATCCAAGGACATACATTCTGTAGTAGTTTTAAAGTATTGGATTTACAATCCTATGACATCATTTTAGTAGACTGTTGGTGGTCACAAAACAGGGACAATCAGTGACATTATTTGATCATTCCATACCTAAAAAGCACTGTCTACTGTCAGCAGCTCGAATGGACACTACAAGAATCTTGTTAATCCATGACAGACTCAATTTGTCACAGAACAGTGAAAAATCGTCAAGGAGGAAGGTCCATGACGGATATGAAATCCGTCATGTATATCGCGTCATAATTTGACAACTGCGCCACCATGACAGTTCTTGGCCGTCACCAATCAGTCCAAGCCCGCCCAGGCCCGGTCCTCCGTGAAAGACTAGTCCGCCATGGATTTACATGACACTGTACCAATGCATGGACCTCACATGGCATCTACCTGGCGCCAATGTAGATCTAACGTGGCATCCAGCCCTACTATTTATGTCCAGCCAGGCCATTACCACATTTTTATTGTGGATGTTTAGTGCTTTTTTTTAATAAAGCCCATGATACTCATCGAACCAGCTACAATACGAACCACTACACATTAACAATCAAGTAGTCAAAACTAATTTCCATTGAACAGGCCAATAATTTGGCCATTTAATAAATTTACATTTCATTATTTCACGGAGTAAAGGCCTTTAAAATGTGCCCAAGAACACATCCAACAACAGTTCACATGGCCTCACTAGCCAGATTACATCGACAAATATACAACATTGAACAGACCCTCTAAATCATCAACTTCACCTCAACAGCTCAAACTTCCTTTGCGTCTCTCACCGCCAAGGAAACCTGGAAAACAAAATGCTTCTGTTACAAAATGGCAAGTTGTTTACAACAACAACGATAGTAGTTATTATCATTTGAACCATATTTTCTATTTCACATGATTTCGATGTCACTTATGAGGTGTTGACAATGAAGGGACAAGGGAAGGAGATAAGTTATTGTTTCTGGAAAACTACTTGCAAGAAAATTGGCATGGTTATGAACTAATTATGTGTAATTTTTCTTATGTAATCATATACACCTATCGAGTGGCGGAGCTACATAGAAATTTTTGGGCGGGCCAAGGTAAAGAAGTGCACAATTTTTTCTCTCTGGGTCAATACACAGACAATATATATACCACTTCTATATATTTTAATGAAGTTATCGTCACTAAATGAAGAAAATTGCATTTAATGTGTGCTCCATGATCATAAGTTGATAATTTCATTTGTGCAAAAAGAAAAAATCTGAACTTGAAACAGTCTCCTCTGTGTGTTTCTCATATGATGTAAGCTACGTATATATGTGTTACCTTTGTTACTTGTCACCTACAATTTGACTATCCAAACGTATGAATATACGGAAGCATCATCCCGCACTCCCTTTTGGCCTTTTTGGACCTCTTGTAATGTACGCTGGTCTATTTAAGTTCTTAATGCATTGATTTAGGCACGCTATATATTCTGTAACTCTTGTGCTGATAGATTAGAGTACTGCTTTCTGTTTCATTATCTACACATCGGTTCCCACAATAGTGGTTGATATTCTAGAGGACTTGCTCATAATAGTCATAATACCCTTCTTTATTGTCTGAGACCGTTGAGGCAAAGCTTCAAAATGAGGGCTACAACATGACACTCTTCTGAAACATAATGGTAGATACCTTGTAACAAAGCCTTGTCCTTTCCTGTGTACATTACTTCACATATAATATCAGTACGATGGACATTTGGAGTATGGGATTCTTGATATGTCACCATTTGACAAAAGGAACTAGAATATGTGATATCGACAATGTAAGCCTTTTAATACTTAGCACTTACATATTCGTATGTGTTTTCTCTCAATAATATTTGAATGCATGTACCTTTAAGTTTTGCAGGTTCACCTGATTATTTGAGTTAACCTGATTATTGTCACAAGCTGTGTCAGATGTTCTACGAGATGGCCCGGTGGTCATATTTAGTTCTTTTTCATCACTAGTAGAAAACAGGGCTTTCGTTCGGCCAGAAAAGAGCATTAATCCCGGTTGCATTACAAACCGGGACTAATGTGAGCATTAGTCCCGGTTCGAGCGGCCAGGGCACCATACAGGCATTGGTCTTGGTTCAAATGGGACCTTTAGTCCCGGTTAGTGCCACGAACCGGGACTAAAGGGTGCGATGCCCATTAGTACCGGTTCGTGGCACCAACCGGTACTAAAGGTTAGACATTTTGTCCCGGTTCGAGCCACCAACTAGTATTAATGGGGTTTGAGGCATTAGTACCGGTTCGTGACACGAACCGGTACTAAAGGTCCCATGTTCAAACTCCACCCCCCCTGTGGATCGCCTTTTCAGTTTTGTAAAAAGCAAAAGAAAATGATAAAAACTTCAAAAATTAAAATCCTTCTAGATGTAGTTATGTTACTACATGTACTAGTTAGGAAAATTTTAAAACTTAAATTTGGATATGTTTTGCAAAAAGTGTAGGGAAAATGTAAAAACAAAAATGTTCAGCACGAAAATCCGCATCCGATTTTGACAGCCTATGGCCTGTTTGCAAATTTTTAGAATCCTCAAATTCTAAAAGGAAAAAAAGTTATGCTCAAATTTTAGTTTTTTTGATTTTTTTTTAAATCTGGTTAAACTATGGTCAAACTACTTATTCAAGAAGTATTAGTGTTACTAAACAATTATTCAAGAATATTAGTGTTACTAAATAATTATTTCAATTTTTTGAATTTTGGTCAAACTGTGGTCAAACTATGGTCAAAGTACTTGTTCAAGAAATATTAGTGTTACTAAATAATATTTTTTTAGAACAATAGTTGCAAACTCAAACAGTGAAATGTGTGACTTCATGCTCAAGCTAAATTCCTGAGGGTTTATAGGATTGACATCTTACTATTGTGAGGAAAACAACAAGGGCGGACTTGGAAACGAGGGAGAATAGAACCAGGAAGTAAAGCGTGCTCAGGCTGGAGTAGTGAGAGGATGGGTGACCGTCCGGGAAGTTAGATGATTCGGAATGATGATGGGTGATTAGAGATTAGAGGTTAAATTGAGCAGTGATGAGGGGTGATTAGAGATTAGAGGTTAAAATAATTCAGAAATTTGAAAATAAAAAAATCATAAAATTTCCTTTAGTACCGGTTGGTCTTACCAACCGGGACTAAAGGTGGACCTCCAGGCAGCGGCCACGTGGAGGGCCTTAGTCCCGGTTCGTGTAAGAACCGTGACTAAAGGGGGAGGCTTTAATAATAACCTTTTAATCCCGGTTCCAGAACCAGGACTAAAGGCCCTTTTTCTACTAGTGCATGTACCAGTCTTCTTTGTTAGTAATGTTCCATGTTTTTGTTTACATGTACATTCATTAATTTTCCCGTTTGAATCCCCTTAATTAGTAAAGTGAGCTCACAAGCTTGGGTCCTAAACCATAAGAACTCAAGAAAGTCATCATACATTCCTTCCGCGGGACACTAGCAACCTCAGATATAAGCACCAGTGGTTGTTTCTCTGTTCTTAAGAGACATGCTGACGACTGTCTCGTCCGACGGTTACCATTGAAAGCATTTTTTTGACTCCACTTGATGTCTACAAAATTTCTGGCTTATTGAATGGATTGGTTACTTGCAAGACATGTCACATAATCCACATAGAACCGGGTGGCATTTTCCTCACATTTCATGGTGATTTTAATTTGAGCATTCAACTTGAATACCCTTTAAACTTTCCGTCATTTTGCTATTATTGTTTTGGTGTAGCACTTCATGTCACAATTGAATGTTGAATTCTTACCACTTCAGAAACTTGCAACATATACTGATTCATTAGATAATGAGTATGTGAGAGCTCTCTCTGCCTTTCTGGTTGAATGTTGAAATCTTACCACTGTAGAAACTTGCAACATATACCGATTCATTAGATGATGAGTATGTGTGAGCTCTCTCTGTCTTTCTGGTTCTACCTCATGCCTTCTAGTGTTTTGTGTTTCAGATGCCCTAATCTCTTTGTATTTAAGCGTCATTTATTTAGCTCTTCTGAAATTTGTCGTGAAAGCAAGTGGAATGGGCGCTTTCAACCTGGCACCGCCTAGATTCCTCTCAAGAGGCGCCACCCGGTGGCGCCCCAACCCCTAGTATATATTAGATCAGGTGCCAGATCGGGTGCCCAAGCCACGGCTGCTGGACCTATCGCCGTCCGCCGCCGCCTACCTGGCCGCCGCCGGCCGCAACCGCCCCGCACCACGTTGTCGCCTCGCGGCGCCGCTGGAGGCAGGCCGTCGCTCCGCCGCAAACCGGATCAGGGGATGCATCAACCGCGCGGGTGGATGCCCCGCCCCATCCAGACCTGATGCAGGGAGGAGGAGACCTCCGCCACCGCCGTCGGCCGGCCAGGCTTCGCTCGGCAACTTCTTCCAACGGTGACGGAGGGAGGAATCAGGGGAATCCTGACCCCGCGGCTTCGTATGGCAGCTCCGCCCGAGCCGCCCAAGCGGGGGACGGTGCCGGGGCGATCCGTAATTAGCGGGCTGCACTCTATCCTGTGTTGCGCCTGTGGTCGTTGCTACTGATGCACTTCATGGCTGCTAGTGTGTACAGTAGGAAGTGGAGTTAAGAACAATATTGGTCAGCTGTCCTAGTAAGTAAGATAAATTTTGCAGACTGGATCTGCCAAACACTCCATCCTTAATTCAGATCGGCAACAACCCCAGCCAAAGAAAACCTTATTGTGTTTTCTTAGGATTTCAGACGAATCTTTATGCATAATAGCTACTTAACGGATCAAATACTAAAACACACCGAACCTGGTTAGGAAGCTCTCTGCAGGCAAACTATTAGTGCATGAACTTAGAACTACCCATATGCTAGTGGAACTAGTATAATGCCCGTGCGTTGCCACGGGCTTTAAAAATATTTTGCTAGAGTTATATATATAAATATAATGCATGTCAAATTTCACATGTATAGAAATAATCAAAAAAATAATTTGATGATTTATACATAAAGAATGATGATCCAACAAATAATCTGTTACGAATTAAGATCTACTTTATGCGCTTAGTTATTCTCGCACAATATTAAAAATGTTGTCTTTTGCACAATATTTGAGTAAGTATAATAAAAAAATCTCAACTCATAACCAAATTTTTTTTCTTTCAGCTACCGGCCTTTTAATTTTTTCCTTCTGATTACATACACTTAATATTTGGTGGATTTTTGGCCCCTTCAAACACATTGCCTTGGGGCCCTCGTCGCTGGATTCTTTTTGAACGTTAACATGATCCCCTTAGTTAAACTTCTTTTGTTTTATTGTGCTACACATCGACTTATGGTGACTTGCATTGTACAAATTCACTACAACACATAGACACATATTTAAAAGACTTCTCCTAATTATCAAAGGTTCCAATAAGGAACATGGGCGGATAGTCAGCGCATTGCAATGCTGATTTGGACTTGAAGAAGACATGGTGTTACTGCTTTTCTGTTCTTTAGACAATTCTTCTAAGGACGGCTCCATCCTACATCCTCATGTAATTCTGTAACCTGAACCAAAAGAAGATTAAAATTTAGAAACTAATCAATTGTTGTGATAGATCAGTGTATGGTATGCATAAAGTATCATGTATGCTAATGACATTTCCACGTGGATTAGGAATCAAGTAAAGTTGTATATAAAAAATGTATGCGTAAAGTATCATGTATGCTAATGACATTTCCACATGGATTAGGAATCAAGTAAAGGTGTATATAAAAAATGTATCTCCGCAAAAAGTTTCATCTCTATCATACTATTAACCTAAACGAACCCAACAATAAAAGCTTCAAAATCATAACGAAACAGTAGGAATTCAACAACATTCATTATTCCATAGAGGTTCTGGAATGGACACCATGCAAAAACCAAAAGGACAAGTAAACCATTATAGTTTGTATGAAAATGATTACAATTTTCTTGAAAATTTTCCTTTAGATGGTACTGACATGCACTTTACTATTAATATAAAAAACATGCACTTTACTGAGATATGAAAAAATATGATACTGCAATAAAACTCTACAGTTGAGTAGAAAAATGACCAAAAAGTAGCGCTCCATGTGCCTACATGACTTTACTTTTTAGAAATATCACATTTTGCTTTTACATAAAGTTAAAAACAACTTGCCTGCTACGAGTACAAAATAGCTGCTACTAGTACAAAATAGCTTCTACTATCTTATGGGGTTTTGGCATACAGAGCTCACCAACATATGCATTCGACTTTATGGCTAGCACTGGTGATAGGAACAACATCCGATACTGATGGTAAATTAGACGGGAGTAAATAAAAGAGTTTGCTCAAGTCAAATCATTTTCGTCAACCTTCGCCATATAATTAGTATGTAAATTTCCTATGGGCTGAGACAACTCTAAAATGTGGCCATAGTAAGCTAGCAAGCAGGAACCAGGAGACGATCTTACCAAATTTTTGCAGTTTTGATGGGCTTGAACCTGAGATTTCCGCGGGAGACACCGTGGCAAATGCGTGCCTGTGCAACCACCTATCGACCTTCACATTGTTCAAATTATCACTATCCGCCCTGTTACAACCAATTTGGTCCATAGTTAGTGCAGAAAGATTAGTAGCAAATCAACCACAAAGTGGAGGAGATCGACAGCGTGGCTGCACGGTTGGCGGAGTCGAAGAAGAAGGGGCTCCAGCAGATTGACGCGGAGGTCACCCGCCGTCGATGAGTGGCCTTCCGGGCATCCTCGCTACTTGAAACAAATTGTGCCGAACTGTTCCACTTCACTCCATGCCATGCCTAGCACATACAGAACAACACAGGAATCTCCTCCAACGCGTGCCACAAACTTCCCACCGTCTTCGCCCTGCTATAAACGCCACATACATCATTGAGTGACATTATGTTAAGTTGCAGCTTTTGCTAGAACTTAGTGTCATTATCCAAATGTAGCAGGATAGGAAGAAGTGGGCGAGGCGGATCTGCAGAAAACTATCCATCTTGAGCGGGGCGAGGTTATGGCGCTTAAGTGACACGAGCAAGTTGACAAGGCCTGCAGCTTGCAGTGCAACCAAGAGCTCCCTAGCGGTGGCGGCATGGTTTACCTGTGCAGCTAGAGGTCATGAAAACAGAGCGAAATTTCAGTTCCAGTAATAATGACAAAATTTAAGAAAGAAAAGTTTTCACCTAAATTCAGAACATGAGATCCATATCAGAGCATGAACACTTTTCATTTAGTACAAGTGCTAATATGAACCAGTCTATAGAATCAAGAAACAGTAGTACCGAAGATTACATGTGCAAATTCCAGCAGTGAACAACAGATGCTAATAAAACAGAGTCAGTTAAACTTTTTTTTTGAACGGTCACCGGGGGGGGAGAGCTTCCCCACCTGAATATATTACCAGAAGAGGAAACGAAAATGGAAGGAGCAACTTCTTGCTTTTTAATTCATGTGCTGATTCATACCATGATATCTTGGGTTGATATCTTCCTTTATAAAAGCAACCACAAATACCTGATAGCAATTTCACAAGAGAAATTAACAGGAGCAGAACACAAATTAATATACTTGAAATATTTTTTTCAGTGGGATTCCCATTGGCACCTGGTGGCGATAGAAGGGCAGGCTCCCAAATAAAACGACAATCTTGAAGAGCATCAAGCCGAGGTCCGATCCCTCATTATCCATCACCCGCAACACGAAGACAATCCTGATAAATGTGTCTCTATCCTGAAGGTCTGCTTGGTGTCATGTGTGTCCCTCGCTGCTAGCTCATCGCCTGCAGCTTCCATCACCGCCCGTCATCTTCCTCCTCCTTTCACCGTTGTTGCTTCTCGTGCTGCAAAAGAGACATGTGGCTGCAGAATTAGCCTCCCTTTCCAACTTGCTGCTGGCTTTATGAAGAGGAAACCACGAAAACCAAAGTTCTCTTCAACATGAAGTGTTAGCTGCAGTTCAAAAAAGAATCACGTCTGTACATGTAGTCTGTGGGCTTAGAGAAATTATGGAGAAATGAAGAAGCTTAGTGGTGACAAAATAATACGTTGTATTGGAAAAAATAACAGGGAAGTCTTAACATAGTCGATTCTTCCACCCTTCCGGCGGCCATGTACGTGTGAAATATGAGAATGAGCACCTGATTGACAGAGAACAAGGACTTGATCGACGAGAAGAAGGAAAGGTTCTCATCTATCTCGGAAATGCTCACTGTTGACGCAACCTAAGGCGGTAGCTGGATTGATTGGTATGGGAGCTGATGGGCTTCAGATGTTCTCTGCTCGTACTGGAAAGAAGCAGGAGTCGGATAAAACTAAGGAGGCGATTGCTGTTGTCACTGTTAAAGATGGGATGCTCACTGCACAGCAACTGGTTAACTCTTTGAGCATGATGTTTCAATGGGGATGGGAGTGGCAGGCTAAACCGTATCTAAAAAACAAATTTCCGGTGAAGTTCCCTTCAATACAAAAAATTGATGAAATGAAAACCTATGGCTTCTTTGGGTTGATTGGTAGCAGAGTCAGTATAAAGATAAGCAGATGAACAAATTCCTCGATGGCATCGTACAAGTTATATGTATGCTGTGTGACAATTAGCGGAGTGCCAGAAACCTTGCAACACTACCAAGGGTTTTGTGAGGTTGGGTCACTGATTGGTGAGGTCCTTGAGATCGATATGGAATTGTACAGGCAATGTGAGGTTCTTAGAGCAAAAATAGGGGTTATGGACCCAAGAAAAATACCATCAAGTGTGTCTCTTAATGAGGGTAGCTACATTTATGACATTTACTTCGATTTAGAAGATATTGTGGAAGAAGGAGGTCCAATGGAAGGGGGAATTTTAGTGAGTAATCCCAGAAACATTGTCGCGAATGTTAGTGTTGCTGAAAAAAGACCTAGAGATAAGGCAAATGGAGATGATGCAGGATGCAGTAAATCTCCGAGGAATCAACTACATGTAGATACAAGTGCAGCTTATGATGAAGATACACACAGGGAAGATGTTATTTCTAGCCAGTATGAAGTTGACATGAACTTAATTGCTGAGAGAGAGACTAGGAAAAAACTGCTTGAGAAAAAAATGTTAAATGAGAAGCTACTCTCCGGAGTGGAACAAGTTAATGCTGAATTCGCCAAAGACTCAGTTGTGCTGGAGGACTTTACTAATGATGTGGATTATCAGAAAGAAGATGAATTTGATTGTACACAGGACCCTGATGACTTTGCGAGGCGACTTGGCATTGGTACACAAAAAATTGGTGAGATCAATGAGGCAGTTGACAGAGAGATGCTTGGTGGTGATCCTGATGAAGTATAGAATGATGTTGATAAAGAGAATGAAAAGCCTGTGTTTCCGAATTTGACTGCTGCACCTGTGGGGAAAGATGGTGGTCTGGGGGAGAACCCTTGTGTGATTATGTCTGAAAATGCGTTACAAAACCCATTACCTGATATTGGCGGGGGAGTTGATGCTACCAAAATGAAACTCGTCGAGGCTGCTGCTAGAGTTCAAAAGGCTAAGGACAAAGCTGCTTCCGACAAGGCAGCAAGAAGGAGGACAGGAACAAGAAAAAAGATGCAGGACAAACTATGGATAAAGCTACGGAGATGGCTAGAAAGAAAAACCTCGAGATAATCCCAGGTGAGACCACAGTACCTACTGTTTTAAATATTGTACCTAGCTTTATTTCCCATATTACTAGTTCTATTGGTGTTAGCTTAGGTAGGAGTCCTGAGGAAATAGAGCGATCTATTTCTATAATTAAGGAATTAGAAAAGTCTAGAAGTGATTTATTTACTGCCAGATTAAGGAAAGAGGATAGAAAAGATAATGATACTGAGTCAAAACTGGATAGTTTTGACCCTGATGCTATTAAGAACTTAGCTTCTGATTCTGATTCTAATTCCGAAGAGGATGAGGATCTAAGAGAGGAAATATTGATGTTATCTTCTCTGTTTAAACCTAAAAGAAAGGTTTGCACTGGTGCATTCAGTGTTAAACCAAAGGTTCGTTGTAATGTTGGTAATGATACCTGATTATATATAAAGTTTTTTTATGGCTGGTATTTTTTGGAATGCTAGAGGATTAGGGGAACCTGAAAAGAGAAGATTTCTCGCAGAAACTATCTCGGAGCATAAGCTAGAATTTGTTTGTATTCAAGAGACAAAAAAGAGTGCATTCCCTGACCCCTGGCTGGCTGGGCTTAGCGGCCGTTTCACCTTTATTTGGCTTTGGCAGCCATCTATTGGTGCTTCGGGTGGCTTGCTTATGTGGGTTAGATAAGATTTATTTGAAGTAGATACTTGTGTAGCTAGTAAATACTTGACTAGGATGACTCTTATGGATAAGAGGACGGGCTTCACATGGAATCTGGCCAATGTCTATGGAGCTGCTCACTCCAGAGACAAAGAAGATTTTTTGATTGATTTTGTGCATATGCTTGGGTGTAATGATCATCCTGAAGGAAATATGCCCTAGAGGCAATAATAAAGTTATTATTTATTTCCTTATATCATGATAGATGTTTATTATTCATGCTAGAATTGTATTAACCGGAAACATAATACATGTGTGAATACATAGACAAACATAGTGTCACTAGTATGCCTCTACTTGACTAGCTCGTTGAATCAAAGATGGTTAAGTTTCCTAGCCATGGACAAAAGAGTTGTCATTTGATTAACGGGATCACATCATTAGGAGAATAATGTGATTGACATGACCCATTCCGTTAGCCTAGCACTTGATCGTTTAGTATGTTGCTATTGCTTTCTTCATGACTTATACATGTTCCTGTAACTATGAGATTATGCAACTCCCGTTTACCGGAGGAACACTTTGGGTGCTACCAAACGTCACAATGTAACTGGGTGATTATAAAGGAGTACTACAGGTGTCTCCAAAGGTACATGTTGGGTTGGCGTATTTCGAGATTAGGTTTTGTCACTCCGATTGTCGGAGAGGTATCTCTGGGCCCTCTCGGTAATGCACATCACTATAAGCCTTGCAAGCAATGTGACTAATGAGTTAGTTGCGGGATGATGCATTACGTAACGAGTAAAGATACTTGCCGGTAACGAGATTGAACTAGGTATTGGATACCGACGATCGAATCTCGGGCAAGTAACATACCGATGACAAAGGGAACAACGTATGTTGTTATGCGGTTTGACCGATAAAGATCTTCGTAGAATATGTGGGAGCCAATATGAGCATCCAGGTTCCGCTATTGGTTATTGACCGAGAATAGTTCTAGGTCATGTCTACATTGTTCTCGAACCGGTAGGGTCCACACGCTTAAGGTTTCGATGACAGTTATATTATGAGTTTATGAGTTTTGATGTACCGAAGGAGTTCGGAGTCCCGGATGAGATCGGGGACATGACGAGGAGTCTCGAAATGGTCGAGATGTAAAGATCGATATATTGGACGACTATATTCGGAGTTCGGAAAGGTTCCGAGTGATTCGGGTATTTTTCGGAGTACCGGAGAGTTACGAGAATTCGCCGGGGAGTATATGGGCCTTATTGGGCCATACGGGAATAGAGGAGAGAGGCCGAAAGGAAGGAGGCGCGCAGCCCCCCTCTGGTCCGAATTGGACAAGGGGTGCGGCCCCCTTTTCCTTCCTCCTCTCCCCCTCTTTCCCCTTCTCCTACTCCAACAGGGAAGGAGGGAGTCCTACTCCCGGTGGGAGTAGAACTCCCCTTGGCGCGCCCCTACTAGGCCAGCCGCTCCCTCCCCCCTTGCTCCTTTATATACGGGGGCAGGGGGGCACCTCTAGACACAACAACAATTGATCCCTTGGATCTCTTAGCCGTGTGCGGTGCCCCCCTCTACCATAATCCACCTCGATAATATCGTAGCGGTGCTTAGGCGAAGCCCTGCGTCGGTAGTACATCAAGATCGTCACCACGCCGTCGTGCTGACGGAACTCTCCCTCGATACTCGGCTGGATCGGAGTTCGAGGAACGTCATCGAGCTGAACGTGTGCTAGAACTCGGAGGTGCCGTAGTTTTAGTGCTTGATCGGTCAGGCCATGAAGACGTACGACTACATCAACCGCATTGTTCTAACGCTTCCGCTTACGGTCTACGAGGGTACATGGACAACACTCTCCCCTCTCGTTGCTATGACATCACCATGATCTTGCGTGTACGTAGGAAATTTTTGAAATTACTACGTTCCCCAACAGTGACATCCGAGCCTAGGTTTTATGCGTTGATGTTATATGCACAAGTAGAACACAAGTGAGTTGTGGGCGATACAAGTCATACTGCTTACCAGCATGTCATACTTTGGTTCGGCGGTATTGTGAGATGAAGCGGCCCGGACCGTCATTACGCGTACGCTTATGCGAGACTGATTTCACTGTTACGAGCACTTGTGCTTAAAGGTGGCTGGCGGGTGTCTGTCTCTCTAACTTTAGTTGAACCGAGTGTGGCTACGCCCGGTCCTTGCGAAGGTTAAAACAACACCAACTTGGCAAACTATCGTTGTGGTTTTGATGCGTAGGTAAGAACGGTTCTTGCTAAGCCCATAGCAGCCACGTAAAACTTGCAACAACAAAATAGAGGATGTCTAACTTGTTTTTGCAGGGCATGTTGTGATGTGATATGGTCAAGACGTGATGCTATATTTATTGTATGAGATGATCATGTTTTGTTGAAGTTATCGGCAACTGGCAGAAGCCCTATGGTTGTCTCTTTGTTGCATAAGATGCAAGTGCCAAATAATTGCTTTACATTATCGCTATGCGATAGCAATAGTTGCAAGAGCAATAGTTGGCGAGACGACCATGTGACGACACATTGATATAGATCAAGATGATGAAGATCATGGTGTCATGCCGGTGACGATAGAGATCATGACAGTACTTTGGAGATGGAGATCAAAGGCGCAAGATGATCATGGCCATATCATGTCACATATTTTGATTACATATGATGTTTATCTGTTATACATCTTATTCTGTTTTGTTTGACGGTAGCATTATAAGATGATCTCTCACTAATTATCAAGAAGTGTTCTCCCTGAGTATGCACCGTTGCGAAAGTTCTTCGTGCTGAGACACCACGTGATGATCGGGTGTGATAGGCTCTACGTTCAAATACAACGGGTGCAAAATAGTTGCACATGCGGAATGCTTAGGTTAAACTTGACGAGCCTAGCATATACAGATATGGCTTCGGAACACGGAGACCGAAAGGTCGAGCGTGAATCATATAGTAGATATGATCAACATATTGATGTTCACCGTTGAAACTACTCCATCTCACGTGACGATCGGACATGGTGTAGTTGATATGGATCATGTAATCACTTAGAGGATAAGAGGGATGTCTATCTAAGTGGGAGTTCTTAAGTAATATGATTAACTGAACTTAAATTTATCATGAACTTAGTCCTGGTAGTATTTTGCAAATTATGTTGTAGATCAATAGCTTGCGTTGTTGCTTTCATATGTTTATTTTGATATGTTCCTAGAGAAAATTGTGTTGAAAGATGTTAGTAGCAATGATGAAGATTGGATCCGTGATCTGAGGTTTATCCTCATTGCTGCACATAAGAATTATGTCCTTAATGCACCGCTAGGTGACAGACCTGTTGCAGGAGCAGACGCAGACATTATGAACGTTTGGCTAGCTCAATATGATGACTACTTGATAGTTTAGTGCACCATGCTTAACGGCTTAGAATCGGGACTTCAAAGATGTTTTGAACGTCATGGACCATATGAGATGTTCCAGGAATTGAAGTTAATATTTCAAGCAAATACCCGAGTTGAGAGATATGAAGTCTCCAACAAGTTCTATAGCTAAAAGATGGAGGAGAATTGCTCAACTAGTAAGCATGTGCTCAGATTGTCTGGGTACTCCAATCACTTGAATCAAGTGGGAGTTAATCTTCCAGATAAGATAGTGATTGACAGAATTCTCTAGTCACCATCACTAAGTTACTAGAACTTCGTGATGAACTATAGTATGCAAGGGATGACGAAAACAATTCCCGAGCTCTTCGTGATGTTGAAATCGACGAAGGTAGAAATCAAGAAAGAGCATCAAGTGTTGATGATTGACAAGACCACTAGTTTCAAGAAAAGGGCAAAGGGAAAGAAAGGGAAACTTCAAGTAGAATGGCAAACAAGTTGTCACTCCCGTGAAGAAGCCCAAAGCTGGACCTAAGCCTGAAACTGTGTGCTTCTACTGCAAAGGAAATGGTCACTGGAAGTGGAACTACTCCAAATATTTGGTGGATAAGAAGGATGGCAAAGTGAACAAGGGTATATTTGATATACAGGTTATTGATGTGTGCCTTACTAGTGTTTATAGTAGCCCCTGAGTATTTGATACTTTTTCGGTTACTAAGATTAGTAACTCGAAACAGGTGTTACAAAATAAACAGAGACTAGTTGAAGGGGAAGTGACGATGAGTGTTGGAAGTAGTTCCAATATTGATATGATCATCATCGCACACTCCCTATACTTTCGGGATTAGTGTTAAACCTAAATAAATATCATTTGGCATTTGCGTTGAGCTGGAACATGATTTGATCGTGTTTATTGCGATACGGTTATTCATTTAAAGTTAGAGAATAATTGTTATTCTATTTACATGAATAAGACCTTCGATGGTTATACACCCAATGAAAATATTTGTTGGATCTCGGTCATAGTGATACACATATTCATAATATTGATGCCAAAAGATGCAAAGTTAATAATGATAGTGCAACTTATTTGTGGCACTGCCGTTTGGGTCATATCGGTGTAAAGCGCATGAAGAAACTCCATAAAGATGGATTTTCGGAATCACTTGGTTATGAATCATTTGATGCTTGCGAACCGTGCCTTTTGGGCAAGATGACTAAAACTCCGTTCTCCGGAACAATGGAACAAGCTACTGACTTATTGGAAATAATACATACCGATGTATGCGATCCAATGAGTGTTGATGCTCGTGGCAAGTATCGTTATTTTCTGACCTTCACAAGATGATTTGAGCAGATATGGGTATATCTACTTGATGAAACATAAGTCTGAAATAGTTGAAAGGTTCAAAGAATTTCAGAGTGAAGTGGAAAAATCATCATAGCAAGAAAATAAAGTTTCTGCGATCTGATCGCGGAGACGAATATTTGAGTTACGAGTTTGGTCTTCAATTAAAACAATGTGGAATAGTTTCACAGCTCACGCCACCTGGAACACCACAACGTTATGGTGTGTCCGAACATCGTAATCGCACTTTATTGGATATGGTGCGATCTATGATGTCTCTTACTGATTTACCATTATCGTTTTGGGGTTATGCATTAGAGACAGCTGCATTCACGTTAAAAGGGCACCATCTAAATCCGTTGAGACGACACCATATGAACTGTGGTTTAGCAAGAAACCCAAGTTGTCGTTTCTTAAAGTTTGGGGCTGCGATGCTTATGTGAAAAAAGTTTCAACCTGATAAGCTCGAACCCAAATCGGAGAAGTGCGTCTTCATAGAATACCCAAAGGTAACTATTGGGTACACCTTCTATCACAGATCCGAAGGCAAGTTATTCGTTGCTAAAATGGATCTTTTCTAGAGAAGAAGTTTCTCTCGAAAGAAGTGAGTGGGAGGAAAGTAGAACTTGATGAGGTAACTGTACTTGCTCCCTTATTGGAAAGTAGTTCATCACAGAAATCTGTTCCTGTGACTACTACACCAATTAGTGAGGAAGTTAATGATGATGATCATGTAACTTCAGATTAAGTTACTACAGAACCTCGTAGGTCTTCCAGAGTAAGATCCGCACCAGAGTGGTACAGTAATCCTGTTCTGGAAGTCATGTTACTAGACCATGATGAACCTACGAACTATGAGGAAGCGATGATGAGCCCAGATTCCGCAAAATGGCTTGAGGCCATGAGATCTGAGATGAGATCCATGTATGAAAACAAAGTATGGACTTTGATTGACTTGCCCAATGATCGGCGAGACATTGAGATTAAATGGATCTTCAAGAGGAAGATGGACGCTGATAGTGTTACTATCTACAAAGCTAGAATTGTCGCAAAAGGTTTTCGACAAGTTCAAGGTGTTGACTACGATGAGAGTTTTTCACTCATATCTATGCTTAAGTCTGTCTGAATCATGTTAGCAATTGCCGCATTTTATGAAATCTGGCAAATGGATAAACAAAACTGCATTCCTTAATGGTTTTCTTAAAGAAGAGTTGTATATGATGCAACCAGAAGGTTTTGTCAATCCTAAAGGTGCTAACAAATTGTGCAAGCTCCAGCGATCCATCTATGGATTGGTGCAAGCATCTCGCAGTTGGAATATACGCTTTGATGAGTTGATCAAAGCATATGGTTTTATACAGACTTTTGAAGAAGCCTGTATTTACAAGAAAGTGAGTGGGAGCTCTGTGGATGACATATTGTTAATTGGAAATGATATGGAAATTCTGGATAGCATGAAAGGATACTTGATTAAGAGTTTTTCAAAGCAAGACCTCGGTGAAGCTGCTTACACATTGAGAATCAAGATCTATATAGATAGATCAAGACGCTTGATAAGATTTTTCAATGAGTACATACCTTGATAAATTTTTAAAATAGTTCAAAATGGAACAGTCAAAGAAGGAGTTCTTGCCTGTGTTACAAGGTGTGAAGTTGAGTAAGACTCAAGACCCGACCATTGCAGAAAATAGAAAGAGAATGAAAAGTCATTCCCTATGCCTCAGTCATAGGTTCTATAAAGTATGCTATGATGTGAACCGGACCTATTGTATACCTTGCTCTGTGTTTGGCAAAGGAATACAATTTTGATCTAATAAGTAGATCACTGGACATGGGTCAAGAATATCCTTAGTGAGGACTAAGGAGATGTTTCTCGATTATGGAGGTGATAAAAGAGTTTGTTGTAAAAAGTTACATCGGTGCAAACTTTTACACTGATCCAGATGACTCTAAGTCTCAATCAGGATACATATTGAAAGTGAGAGCAATTAAGCTAGAGTAGCTCCATGCAGAGCATTGAAGACATAGAATGTTTGCAAAATACATACGGCTCTGAATGCGACAGACCCGTTGATTAAGCTTCTCTCACAAGCAAAACATGATCATACCTTAGTACTCTTTGGGTGTTAATCACATAACGATGTGAACTAGATTATTGACTCTAGTAAACCCTTTGGGTGTCGATCACATGATGATGTGAACTATGGGTATTAATCACATACAGATGTGAATATTACTGTTAAATCACATGGCGATGTGAACTAGATTATTGACTCTAGTGCAAGTGGGATCCTGAAGGAAATATGCCCTAGAGGCAATAATAAAGTTATTATTTATTTCCTTATATCATGATAGATGTTTATTATTCATGCTAGAATTGTATTAACCGGAAACATAATACATGTGTGAATACATAGACAAACATAGTGTCACTAGTATGCCTCTACTTGACTAGCTCGTTGAATCAAAGATTGTTAAGTTTCCTAGCCATGGACAAAAGAGTTGTCATTTGATTAACGGGATCACATCATTAGGAGAATGATGTGATTGACATGACCCATTCCGTTAGCCTAGCACTTGATCGTTTAGTATGTTGCTATTGCTTTCTTCATGACTTATACATGTTCCTGTAACTATGAGATTATGCAACTCCCGTTTACCGGAGGAACACTTTGGGTGCTACCAAACGTCACAACGTAACTGGGTGATTATAAAGGAGTACTACAGGTGTCTCCAAAGGTACAGGTTGGGTTGGCGTATTTCGAGATTAGGTTTTGTCACTCCGATTGTCGGAGAGGTATCTCTGGGCCCTCTCGGTAATGCACATCACTATAAGCCTTGCAAGCAATGTGACTAATGAGTTAGTTGCGGGATGATGCATTACGTAACGAGTAAAGAGACTTGCCGGTAACGAGATTGAACTAGGTATTGGATACCGATGATCGAATCTCGGGCAAGTAACATACCGATGACAAAGGGAACAACGTATGTTGTTATGCGGTTTGACCGATAAAGATCTTCGTAGAATATGTGGGAGCCAATATGAGCATCCAGGTTCCGCTATTGGTTATTGACCGAGAATAGTTCTAAGTCATGTCTACATTGTTCTCGAACCCGTAGGGTCCGCACGCTTAAGGTTTCGATGACAGTTATATTATGAGTTTATGAGTTTTGATGTACCGAAGGAGTTCGGAGTCCCGGATGAGATCGGGGACATGACGAGGAGTCTCGAAATGGTCGAGACGTAAAGATCGATATATTGGACGACTATATTCGAAGTTCGGAAAGGTTCCGAGTGATTCGGGTATTTTTCGGAGTACCGGAGAGTTACGGGAATTCGCCGGGGAGTATATGGGCCTTATTGGAACATACGGGAATAGAGGAGAGAGGCCGAAAGGAAGGAGGCGCGCAGCCCCCCTCTGGTCCGAATTGGACAAGGGGTGCGGCCCCCTTTTCCTTCCTCCTCTCCCCCTCTTTCCCCTTCTCCTACTCCAACAAGGAAGGAGGGAGTCCTACTCCCGGTGGGAGTAGGACTCTCCTTGGCGCGCCCCTACTAGGCCGGCCGCCCCCTCCCCCATTGCTCCTTTATATACGGGGGCAGGGGGCACCTCTAGACACAACAACAATTGATCCCTTGGATCTCTTAGCCGTGTGCGGTGCCCCCCTCCACCATAATCCACCTCGATAATATCGTAGCAGTGCTTAGGCGAAGCCCTGTGTC
Organism: Triticum aestivum; assembly: GCF_018294505.1. Classification (NCBI taxonomy): domain Eukaryota; kingdom Viridiplantae; phylum Streptophyta; class Magnoliopsida; order Poales; family Poaceae; genus Triticum; species Triticum aestivum. Next base: position 659,208,251 of record NC_057795.1, read on the forward strand.
GGTAGTACATCAAGATCGTCACCACGCCGTCGTGCTGACGGAACTCTCCCTCGACACTCGGCTGGATCGGAGTTCGAGGGACGTCATCGAGCTGAACATGTGCTAGAACTCGGAGGTGTCGTAGTTTCGGTGCTTGATCGGTCAGGCCATGAAGACGTACGACTACATCAACCGCATTGTTCTAACGCTTCCGCTTACAGTCTTAGAGGGTACGTGGACAACACTCTCCCCTCTCGTTGCTATGCCATCACCATGATCTTGCGTGTACGTAGGAAATTTTTGAAATTACTACGTTCCCCAACACATCCTTTTGTTGTTGGCGGTGATTTTAATATCATTAGGAGGAGCAAAGATAGGAACAAGGTCAAGAAGCTTCCTAAATGGTCTTTTTTTCAATTCTATTATTGAGCATTGGGGCCTGAAGGAGCTTGAGCTTTCTGGGCGAAATTTTACTTGGTCGAATAACCAGATTGATCCCCTTTTTGTTAAGTTGGATAGGATCTTAGTTAGCCCTGCCTGGGAGTTAAAATTTCCACTAGTTACTATCAGGACACTGGTTAGAGGTGTCTCTGACCATGCAGCCTTGCTTATGCATAACGGGTTTAAAACCGTTACAACTAATAAACCTTTTCATTTTGAATTATGTTAGTTTACCAGAGATGATCTTGCTGCTGTAGTTAATAAAATTTGGCATTCTAATGTGAATGGCAAGGATAATTTGGCCATTTGGATGCAGAAAATGAGGAATTTGAGAAGATGCATGAAAGGCTGGAATCTCAATGTGGAGGGGGCTTATAGGAAAAATAGAAACACTCTAAGTTCTCAACTAGATGATCTTGATAGGAGATGTGAGCTAACTGGGTTATCAGTAGCTGACTATGAACTTACGAAAGACCTTCAGCGTAGTTTGAATAAGATTTTGAGAGAGGAGGAAATCAAATGGTATCAGCGCTCTAAAGAGAGAGATCTCAGGGAAGGGAATAACATCACTAGATATTTTATGATTAAGGCGAGCGGTAGGAAAAGAAAGAACAAGATATTTCATTTTGTGCAGGATGGGGTTATTATCCAGGGTGATAAAGAGCTACTGGACTATGCTACCAAGTTCTATAAAGAGCTTTTTGGTCATGTGGACCTTTTACCTATCTCCCTAGTATTCCTGTTCCTACTTGTTTAGATATTAAAGATAAGAAAATATTAACTGCTAGATTCTCCTTGGAAGAGATCAAGCTTGTTGTCTTCTCTATGAAACGCAACCGAGCGGCTGGCCCCGATGGAATGCCCGTTGAATTTTACCAAGTATTTTGGGATTTAATTTGTTCCGATCTACTTCAACTGTTTAATGATTTTTTTGATGGAAAATTGGACCTCTCTAGGCTAAATTATGGTGTTGTTACATTGATTGCAAAAGGCCAGGGGGCTGATAAGATTTAGATGTATAGACCTATCTGTATGCTTAATGTTCCTTTTAAGATTTTTACCAAGGTTTTGAAGACTAGAGCTATGTTAGTTGCGGACAAGATAGTGTCTAAGATCCAAACAGCGTTCATTAAAGGGTGTTATTTGTTGGATAATGTAGTAATGTTGCATGAGACCATGCACTATCTTCATAGAAACAAAGTTCTCCGGTGTGCTTTTTAAAGTTGATTTTGAGAAAGCTTACGATAAAATTAACTGGGACTTTATGCTTTCTATGTTAGAAATGAAAGGGTTCCCTGAAAAGTTTATTCAGTGGACCAAGTCAGCCATTGTTGATGGGAAAGTCGCTATTACTTTAAATGATATGTTGGGTAATTATTTTACTACTAGAAAAGGTCTAAGGCAGGGGGATCCCTTCTCCCCCTTGCTGTTTAATATAGCTGCTGATGTCCTGGTGACCCTGGTTGGAAGGGCTTAGGAGCAAGGGTTTATAAAAGGTCTAGCCCCTCAGATTTATGAAGGTGGCCTTTCTGTTTTACAATATGCTGACGACACGATTTTTTGTTTTGAGGACGACTTGGAAGGAGCTAGGATCTTAAAATCATCCTTTGTGTCTTTGAGCACTTGACTGGTCTAAAAATTAATTTTTTAAAAAGCGAAGTTTACTGCTTCGGTGAGGCGAAAGTAAGACAGGAGGAATATGCTCGGATTTTTACTTGCACGATTGGAACCTTTCCTTTTCGCTACTGGGTATGCCTCTACACTATAAGAAACTTAGTAATAGCGATTGGAAACCTGCTGAGGAGAAATGTGAGAAGAAAGCAGCTACCTGCCAAGGGAGCTTGCTTCCTATGGGAGAGAGACTTATTCTAACTGAGACTTGCTTGAGTAGTGTTCCTAGTCACATGCTTTCCTTCTTTAGATTGCCTAAAGGTGTGGGTAAACGCTTTGATTTTTTCCGAGCTTGTTTGGTTTGGCAAGAAAGGGAGGGAGTGCGGAAGTACCACCTGGTCAACTGGAATGATGTGTGCCAACCTAGGGACCAGGGAGGACTAGGGGTTACTAATCTAGATGTTAAAAATGTTAGTCTTCTTTGTAAGTGGCTCTGGAGACTTGAAAATGAGGAGGGATCTGGCAGGAGCTGATTAGAGCAAAGTATCTGAAGAAGAAAACTTTGACTCAATGCGAATCATCTCCTAACAACTCCCACTTCTGGAATGGCTTAATGGAAGTTAAGAATATTTTCTATAGCTATTGTCAGAGAATTGTGGGGGATGGTCGTAAAACTAGATTTTGGGAAGATGCGTGGATAAAGGATAAACCTCTTTGTTTGATTTTTCCTCGTCTTTATAATCTAACTATTTGCAAACATGTTACTGTTGCGAAAGTATTTACCATGGAGTTTAATTGCATTAGGTTCAGAAGATGTTTACATGGGGAGACTCTTGATATGTGGAATAAGTTACTTGATATGTGTGGTCAGGTGATTTTGTCGGATAAGCCTGGCAAAGTTAAATGGCTACTTACAAACTCCGGTAGCTTTTTCGTTAAATCTCGGTATCACTATCTTATAGCTAGACAAGTCGTTTTCCCTTTTAAAAAACTATGGAGGATGAAGATGCCTCTTAAAGTTAAGGCATTCTCTTGGTTAGTAATCAAAAATAGGATTCTGACCAAGGACAATCTGAATAAAAAAGGCTGGAAATGTGCTAAGTTTTGTGAATTTTGTGACTGTGAAGAGAGTGTGAATCATTTATTTTTCTCTTGTTCCTTAGCTAAGTTCCTGTGGAATATTGTGGGATGTGCTCTAGGGAGCCAGAGAGCTCCAATGTCTTTTTTTGACTTATGCCAGAACTGGTTGTCTAGCTATACTGGCAAAGATAGAGTAGTTGTTTTATTGGGTAGTGCTGCTCTATTGTGGTCTATATGGAAAACAAGGAACAAATCCTGTTTTCAAAGTGTTATGCCTAGAGATCCTACTGACATTATCTTTCTTGTATGTTCCCTACTTGACTCATGGAAAAATCTGCAGAAAAGAGGGGTGCAAAGCATGCTTCATCGGGTGTCTAGGCGTATCGTGAGGGTGACTCGTGATATCTTGAGAGGAGGGCATGGTTTGGCGCCGCATGTGAGAAGGATTTTGTGAAGCTAGCCGCTGGAAATGCTTGCTGGCTTCAAAGCATTTATGTTAATTTGGTTATTGTCATTTAGTCTGCTGATACCTTTGTAGCTAGCGTAGTACTAGGCCCTTCCATGGCTAGTTTTGGGCAGTTTGAAGCATCCTGATGTGGTGATATATATCAGTGGTGTGATGATTAGGCTGGATAGGCTGGAGCATCATGATGTGGCTTCTAGATCAGTGATGTAAATGGTGGTTTGATGCCTTGTAAACAACTCCATTTTCATAATGAAAATGGGGGCCGTGTGGCCCCTTCGATCGGAAAAAAGAAGAAGGAAAGGTGGGGAGATGAATGGGATTACCTTTTGGTCCAGATCACAAGTAGCCCGGTGCAGGCGAGGCGAGCGCGCGCCGACGTGAAGGAGAGACGGCGGGCGGGGCGAGGCAGGGATGGGTGGCGCAGGGGACGACAGGTATGGGCGGCGGGGTTATTCGACGACGTGGGTGTGCTGCGCAGGGGTCGCCAGGTGTGGCGGCGGCTGCGACTGAAGACGGGAGACGAGGTAGGGCTAGCGAGGGATTGACAGAGGAAGTCCACCGGTTCTGTCGCGACCGTAAAACCAACGGAGGGGAGTTGGTGGACGGAACGAAAAAAAATCTACGAAGGTTAACCTACGAAAAAAAAACCGAACGAAAGTGGTGGGACGAAAATTGACCGGCGGAGACTACCAACTGCTTCATTAGGAGTAGAGATTAAGAACAATGTCGATTAGCTGTCTAGTACAATCTTTTGCTTATTTGCCTCGGATGAAAAAGAACGCATTTACTGATGCAGATCGGCAAACCAACATCTGCGAGAGAATAAGCAATTTTCTCTTTTATTTTTACCTTGATAAGAGTTGTAGCTTCAGTGCATGTGCAAGCATGTGCTGGTTTCGTCTGTGGCTCTTGGTTGGCTCAGTCATTAGTATTTGTTTATGGCTGTTGGTATGTACACTAGGAAATGGAATTAAGAACACTGTTGATCCAGTAAGCAGGACAAATTTTGCAGACTGGATCTGCCAAACACTGCATCTTTAATTCAGGTCGGCAAGACAACCTTGTGTTTTCTTAGGACTTCAAACGAATCTTGATGCACAATAGCTATTGTTTAATTGATCAAATACTAAAACACATCGAACCTAGTTAGGTAACTCTTCGCAGGCAAGCTTAGTGGATCAACTTGGAACTGCCCATATGCCAATCGTAGAGACAAGACTCACACTATCTCAGGAGCAACTCTTGCCTTAAACCTGCTCTAGAAGGTGGAAGCATCAATCTGCGTACCTAGCTGCTGCATGCCGGTATGTCGCATGCATTTTATCCTGTTTTTTGCTCCTTATTAACCTCTCCCTAGCACCCAGATATGCAGCACATGCTAGATGCATGCTTGCATATGTGAAACCAGTGCAACAAACTAATTTTGATTGCAGTGCTTGCAGGAGGTAGCAAAATGGCTGCACCATGGATGGAACATCTGGTGAAGTGGTTGAGTGACTACATATTCCGGATAGTGCCACTTCTCAGCCTATTCATGTATCTTATCCTCGCCGTCTTCTCCGACAGTCGGCGGCGTGAAAACAAAGGTTGGAAGAGAGCTTGGAAGAGACTGTTGGTATGGTTGGCGTACCAGCTGACCGACTGGGGCCCGGCATATGTCATCAGCAACCTGTACCTCGAAACGAAGCCGCATGAAAAGATGAGCATTGCCTTCTGGGTGCCGTTCCTCCTGCTGCACCACGCTCGCCCGGACAACATCAGCGCCTACGCCATGGAGGACAGTAAGCTCTGGCTGCGCCTGTGTCTGTTAGCCCTCCTTAAGTCTGCGGGATCCTTCATTATTGTGTACAGGTTTATACTTGATGAACATACCGCCGGGCGATTATTGTGCTGGGCATCCGGCATCATGTTAGCCCTCGGCATTTTGAAGTATATGGAGAGTATACTAGCGCTATGGCGAAGCGACATGGGGCACATCCGGCACATCGGGTTATCCGACAAGCAAAAGCTCAACCTCGATGATTATAGAGATCAAGAGAAGCCGTCAGAACTGGAAGATGAGAAAGCCCTGCTGGTTGCTCACGACCTGTTCGAGATCTGCAAGGGAGCCTTCTGTGATTATGCAGTAAACATGGATCGTGTTGTCGTCATGGACATGTTCGCTGAAGATAGATGGGGGAGTATGTGCAAGGTGGTGGAGATGGAACTCTCCCTTATGTATGACATCCTCTACACCAAGGCATCCGTAGTCCACACCTGGCATGGCTATGTCATCCGTGTGGCCTCACCGCCCCTCACCGCGGCTGCGCTGCTGCTGTTTATTCTCCAGTGCAAAAATGGCATGAAGCCATTAGATGAAATTGTGAGTTACATATTGCTGTGTACGACCTTCCTCCTCGACTTGAGATGGATGTTGAGAGCACTAGCATCAGCATGGGCACATTCATACTTGAAATGTATGCCACCCAATTGGTTGAAGCATGAATTTTTGTGCCAGGAGAGATGGGCGAAGCTCCGTGGGTTGTCACTGCGTCTTTCCCGGCTCTCCTTGTGGTTGTGGACATGTGCATGTCCCAAGGAGCCCAGAAGCTACAGAAGGCGGGCTGGCAGCTTCGGGCAGTGTAACTTGTTGAAGCAGTGCACTGCTGGAAACAGGCACAACCTACACAGCATACCTAGACTGGTGATTGAATGGGAAGGCCACTCAAGTTGGAGGGACTTTGAATGGGAAGACCATTCCAGGGGCCTTGAGATTCCAGAGTATGTCAAGGAGGTGGTGTTCACTAACATATGGGAAAATTTATTCCGTGATCCAGTGGAGCAGCTCAGGCAGGACCGTATGGGTATTAGTGCTACTGCTACGCCAACAAATCCACCCCCTGATGAAGGTAGAGCTGCGCCATCAAATCCATCCTACCCCACTCAAGTTAAGCAACCAGCTCCGGTCCGTTTCCCAGTGATACCTAGGCCACAAAATCCACCCCCTCGTGTGGCCCCTGTGGGTAGAGCTGTGCCATCAAATCCATGCCCAGCCCCTGAGACATTTACGCCACCACGTCAGCTCCGTCTCCTTCTGAGACTTGTTCCACCAAATTCACCCACTGAAGAGCAAGCTACAGAGCACTCGACTGATCACTGGAGGTATAATCAAGCCCCGTCTGAATCCTATGAGCAAGTTAATGTTAATCTATGGAGGGCCAATTCTGAAGGGGCCCCGCCCCAAACCAACGAGAAAGCTGCTGACATCATCAACCAGACGACTCCGTTAGATGCAAATATGGAGTTCCGACCTGAGCTTCAAGAAGCTATCCTCGTCTGGCACATCGCCACGGACGTCTTCCTCTTGTGCAGCCCCACCCCCACAGAACAGGCCAAAGATAAAGAGGCGATCAAGCAGATATCAGATTACATGATGTTCCTCGTCGCCAAACGCCCTGAAATGCTACCAGGACTTACGCTTCGGAGCCTGCACGAGAGAACACGCCATGCTCTGGAGTTGATATGCAAGAAGGCCAAACACACTAGTACTAATGGTGGAACAAACGACAAGGCGGTTGCCAGATGGATGCTGGATAACCCAAATTCTGCTGTCTGGGAAGAAACTCAAGACCAAGGCGAGGATAATTCTAAGGTCCCAGGTACGATGAGTATGACTACTGTCTTGGAAGGAACTCAACTTGCCCGGATGCTGCTACGCCTGCCGCCCGAGGAGGAAAAATGCAAATTTACCAAAGGAGTCGTTGCGGTTCAAAAACTTGCATACTGGATTCCACGTTTGGCCAAGGAACTTCCTGGGGGCACACAAGGCATGTTGGAGTTCATCCTGGATGCCTGGGTGCGTCTGCTCATGTTTGCGTCCATTCGGTGCAGCAGGGATTCTCATGCCAAGCGGCTCAGCGGTGGCGGTGAGCTCACGACCCTCGTGTGGATCATCACAGAACACACAAACAACAGCGTAGTCAAAAATCATCTCAAGTCTGCTCCGCTGCCAACTGCCATGTTTCTTCCTCCGCAATAAACTCCGCTGTGATGCCTTTCATTTCATCTCAGTAGCTGATCTGTACTCTCCTTCAGCCTCTAGTGTACTCATGCTCTGTTTTAATTTATTTGGTTTGGTGGCTGCACTATCTCTGAATTTGTACTTGTACTCATGTATTCTCTGTGTTGGTCGTCATTTCCTTGCTATCCTTGATCTGGTGCATTATTATCAAGTGATATGTCTGGATGTTGATGTATAGTGAAAGACCACACACAGTTTTTTTTTTCATCTCGTGGCTTTGAAAACCCTGTTTCATCTGACTGGCCGAAATGTATGTACTCTTGGTTTGTAACTTTGTATTTTATTTTATTTATTTATTTTGCGGGTAATGTAACTTTGTATTCATCAATTCATGTATCTTTCCCTCTCTTCTGCTGATGAAGAACGGTGTCTGTATATTGTGTTGTGACTTGTGACCCTGTGACGATGAATCTATTAACCACCTCATGTTTATGTGTTTGTGTCTGATTGGTTGCTCAGTGTGCCATGGTTTTCACAACTTGTTTTCGGGGACGATTTCCTGGTGATCATGGCGACGCAGATGGAGCGAGGCGGCCAGTCGGGGACTCCTTGAGCGGCTACGTACCAGTCAGCGAGGGAGCTGGTGAAGGTGCGGCTTCAACACTTTTATTTTTGACACACGACAAAATCTGCTTATTTTTCACACCTGGTCAATGTCTTCTTTTTTCTTTCGACACACAACAAAATCTGCTTATATAAAAGTCTGATCCAATCTATCCTCCGACCCGCAAAAAAAAAAAAAAACTATCATCCGGAGCTTCAAGAGGCTATACTCATCTGGCACATCGCCACGGATGTATTCCTCTTGTGCAACCCTCGGATTTCAGAAGCAATGCCTAAAGAATTTGAGGCGAAAGTGGATGTCAAATTACACGACATTCCTCATCGCCAAACGCCCCTAAAATGATTGCAGGACTAATGATCCGCAGCCTGTACATAAAGACCTTGGATAAGCTGAAGGAGATACGGGTTAAGGCATCCACAAAAGAGCTTGCCAAATGGATGACGAACAAAAGGACCGAGAAACTACCGATACATTGTCACGGAAAAAGCGGGGGCGTCAATTTTCCCCGCGCCCGCGTCGCTCCTGCGGTGGCACGGCCGGAACCCTAGCCTCCTTCCCTCTCGCCACCGCAGGAGGATGCGGCGGGCTAAGCCCTCTTGGCGGACGGCGGCGGCAGGGAGGTCTCTCGCGCGCCCGCACGCTCTCGTCGTGGGGAGGCTCCTCCACCCAATCTGCCGCTTGCCCCTCCTCGGCGGTCAGTGGCTCGCCTGGCATGGTCCGGCGTCCTCCCTCGACAGCATGCTCCTCTAGGGGTGGCTCGAGGAGGCTTTAGTTGCGCCTCCACCTTCATGGCCGACAGATCAGTCCGGTTTGACGCGGCGGGTTAGCGGCCTAGGCTCCTCCAGCTTGCTAGGGTGTACCTTGCTCACTGTTGTCGATGGACGACAGTTGGGTCATGTGGCAGTGTAGATGCGGACGCAAGATCTGGTAGGGCAGCTGGATCTGGCCTGTCGTCTCACGGGAAGGTGTGATGCTGGTTGCTCTCAGGTGCTGCCGCGCGCGGTGGCTCTGCAAGAGGTGGATGGGTGAGCGAAGGTGCAATGTGTGGGGTGGTGGTCAGGGGCGAAGCTGGGCCCAGGTCCGGGGCATGGAAAAAATATCCAGGTATTACCCGAAATCACTAGTTGAGGAGTACTCGTTGCAAAGATCACTCCAACCTCCCCAGGTTGCAGTAAGTGGCGCGCTGCATGTGCGCCACTTGTCGCAACCTGTGAGTCTTCCCTTTTTTTTCGTAGATCCGTTTATTCAAAACATTTTATCCCTTAAACCGTGCGTCCAAATCTCGAACCGCTTTCACCGTTGGATTCCTCGCATCAAGATCTTCAAAACTAGATCCCACATTAATAGGTTTTAACGAACTTTCTTTTCACGAAAAAACCCGGAGAACACAGGTTTTTTCCCTTTTCAAAAGAGGCACGCCCATGCCTCTCACGAAATCACAACCATGTCTCTCACGGAAGCAAAATCGTGACTCTCGCAAAAGGGAAAAAAAGAGAAAACTTTTTTTTCGTTTCCGAGGAGGCACGACCGTGACTCTCGTGAAGCATACCCGTGCCTCTTGTGGAAGCAAAACCGTGACTCTCGTGAAAGGAAAAAACAGAAAATATGTTTTTTTCCGTTTCCGGGAAGCACGGTCGTGACTCTCGCGAAAGGAAAAAAAAACAGAAAACACGTTTTTTCCCGTTTCCGGGAGGCACGGTCGTGACTCTCGCGAAAGCACAACCGTGCCTCTCGCGGAAGCAAAGTGACTCTCGCAAAAGGAAAAAAACAGAAAACCCTTTCTTTTTTCCGTTTCCAAGAGCACGGCCGTGACTATCGTTAAAGCATAATCGTGCCTCTCGTGGAAGCAAAACCGTGACTCTCGCGAAAGGAAAAAAAATAGAAAATGTGTTTTTTTTCGTTTCCAAGAGGCACGGCCGTGACTCTCGTGAAAACAAAATCGTGCCTCTCACGGAAGCAAAACAGTGACTCTCGCGAAAAAAAATGTGTTTATTCACGCAATTTTTTTATCAAAAAGCTAAGGAAGATCGATGGAAAACTAAAACGTCAAAAAACCCGGAAAAAATTGTTTGAAAAGCCGAAAACGTGTGCGAAAAAATAAAAAAATCCGGAGGGAGCGTGCAGAGCACGACACGTGGCGAATGGCTGAGAACGCGCCAAGTGACGCTGATCGTTGCGAGGCTCCCGAATGAGCCCTTGTTAACTAGTTGCTCTCAGTATTACCTATATAGCTTTTTCTACCGGCTCGAGATGTAGCTCGCTAAAAGGAAGGAGGCCCAAAGTTTGATGGGCTGTCTCACCAAAAACCAGTCGCCACGAGCCCACCACCGATCCACGAGGGGGCGCTTCTATTTCTCGCATTCAGCAAGCAGGGAGCTGCGCTCGCGTCGGAGGAAGGCCCAGACGGGCTGGCTCAGCAGGGCGGAAGCCACAACCTGTTTTTTTTTCTATTTTCTGTTCTCATTTTTTGCTTCATTTTTTTACTTTTATTTATATTTTATTAATACCCCCCCACACACACACACATAACGGTGGCGCTATTGTGCACGAGCGCGCATAATGCTTAGCGTGCGCTCCGGCCGGTCCAAATTAGGCGGGCGGCTCGTGGAGCTCTCCACCGCACATTTTTTGAGGGTAACGATGTTTGCAAGAAAAAGTAACGCATTTAATCTTTTTACCATCTTTTTACCATTTGTGCTCCGCTCCGTTTCAACTTGGTGGTCACTATGCATTGGTAGTAATAGGGATAATATAGATGGTAATAGACAAAGATTCTTTACCAGGCAATGCTTTATTGATGATTTGATCTTTGAACATACTAAAACTTTGCTAACATGTAGTAACCAATTACTAGCAGCAGTAAAAGGATGGAGTGAAGGTAATGGAATAAAAAATATGAATGAAAAAAATTAGAGATGCTTTGATCCTGAGCATGGTAAACCTAGTAAATCTCGGCTCACATGTAGTAAATCATTACTACCACTATATAATAGTGACCTAGTAAATCTAGGCTCACATGTTGTAATGCATTACTATTGCTTTATAATAGTGACCTAGTAAATCTAGACTCACATGTAGTAATGCATTACTACTGCTATATAACAGTGACGGCCACATCAATACTACTCATGGAGAGCCAGTTTAATTAGTGGTTGGTGATCGTAACTCATTACTGCTGGATATTTTGCGAAGAAATTCATGCCAGGCAAAGCGCGTCGAGTCTGATCGTAAGCGGTTACGTAGTCTAGCGAGCGCGTGGTTCGTCTAATTAGCGCGTACAGCCGGTTGGATCGATCGGTGGCCGGAGCGTAGGTTAAGATGTAACGCGCGTAGGCTTAGTTTAGCAGGTCTATATATGAATGAAAATGGGTTAGTACTCCTAGGAGTACATACTCCCCTGCTACTAGTTGTGATTCATCCGTTCGCATCACTCAAGGATTGAAACGTTTAAACCTGTTTAGGAGTCCTATATATATATATATATATATATATATATATATATATATATATATGAAGAAAAATAATAGTGTATATTTTTATGATGTATACAAAAAACGTAGATGTTGTATGGAAAATGTAGACATCAAAATATATTTAAAAAAGTTTGTGCAGTGTTAAAAAAGTGTTTGTGCAACTTCTAAAAAATGGTGATAGCATTTGAAGAAAAAAATGTTTCAACATGTAACTGAAATAATGTTTAACACATATCAAGCAACAATGTTCAAAAACATGTTAATCATGTATTTGAGAAATCTTAAACATATATATAGCATAAAAGTTTCAGATGTATACGAAAAATATACAATGTGTCTGGCACAAAGTAGACATCAAAACTTGTATTTGATGTATACAAAAAGAGTAGACATCAAACACATACATTTAAAATAATGTTAATCATGTATTTTAAAAATGTATATAGCTCCCGCGGGAGGCAGCGGGCCGACAAATGTGTTTGGGTTTCTTCACGAGTATATCTCGCAGCACCCAATTTCAGCATGTTAAATTGTTTTATTTTAAAAGTTTCCAGTCGTAAAAACACTATTTTGGTGCTAATGCTTATTACAAATCTGAAATCTCCATGAAATGTTAAAATTGACCGGCAAGGCTCACTTGTCAGGCCTAGTGACAAGAACATTATTTACTTTGATATAGCTTTGAATTTTCAATCAAGATACAATTAAATTTGGAAATAAAAACTTTAAACTAATTATATTTTTTAAAGTGTTTTTTTCATGAAAACTGTTTTCTGTTGAAATTTAGGTAGCTAACTTACCAACTCTCCCAGTCAGACTGCTCATTTAAATGAGCTGAAACTCTTCCAGAATAGTCATTCCAATGAGTGTGATTCTTCTAGAAACCACAACAAGCAACCTTGCGGTAAATGACAATTTTATGGTAGGCACGCATCCCAGGAATTTTGGCTGGAACAATTGATGATGGTGGTGGTGATGGTTTTCGATTACTTCCCGGTAGTCGTTATAACAATGTATATATATTACTTCATGGTAATCGTTAACATACATGTAGCATTGATTTCTCTATTGTCAGTGGCATCATTTGTTTTCCACTCTTTTATTGCAACTACGTATATTATGCGTGAATGTATACAGCCTTAACAGAGTACATGTTCATATTTAATTGTACATTGTCCATAAATCAGAAGTAACTGTTCAAGACACGTGTACTAAAAAAAAATCAAGACACATAAAAAATATGTATGATGTTGTGACACATTTTATTACTGGAAAAAGATAATGCTGTAACAAAAAATTTAGTGATGTAACTCCTTTTGACATTTTTTGACAAAACTTCTTTCGACTCCGGTTTCTAACCAATGAAAGCTTCTGCACATGTCATGTTTAATAATAACTCATAGAGCATTGTTTTTCCCAACAATTCTAATTTATACAAGCTTTTTGATAAATACATATGTCACAAGTGCTCGACCGTTTAAGCGCTAGCGTTGACGACTAGATATTGGCTAATGGTAGATGGAGACATGGTGGAAATACAGCGGACTGCTAGAGACACATGCATCTGACTAGGGCAGTTACTTCTATGCGTCGAACATGTCCTTGTATATTTTGCAAAAAAAAAACATGTCCTTCAATATTTGAGAAAATGAGCGGTTTCATCTGAAGTAGTAGCCTAGACTCGTTTGACCGATACCATAAATATCAACTAAATATATTTTTCTCTTTGAAAAGGAGGTCAAAACACCCGGCATAACAACAGAATACTGCAGAGAAGTGTTCACTGAAAATGCGGAAAAAAGATCCACTTCATGGTTTACATCACATAGATCAAACAACTTGAGGTCAAGCCTAAAATAAATAATTAAAGACCAAAGAATATTAGAGGCATATGCTCATAGAGTTTACATCCATAGGCAAATGACACAACATATATTATTATATCTCAATCATGGCAGTACATCAACCAGGCAGCAACATGGCATCCACCATGATATCTTTTATTGTAGCAACGAAAGAAAATACACACAAGCACATAAACAAACTGACACACGGGTTTGGATACTCTCAATGGGATCCAGTTTTATTGAGCACGAAGGCAAGACATAACTTTGGCCTATGAAATTTCAGACCATGCTTATCCATTATTAGTCATCAAGATCAAGGGATGCCAGGAGAGCATCCCCCTTACATAAACTATCACAAGCATCACCGCAAAGTTTCATCTCTTCACTGTTTGTAGCTGGTGCCAAAAAAAACATAGCATGCGTCAATTACTAACTTTTCAATTAGTTTGTACATACAAATGAAATATAAATATATTCAGATGGATTTATTTACCTATGTTGACCATGACCTTGTCGTCACACACGGAAGCCCTACATTCTAAGCTGCAATTCTCAATGGTGTTTAGTTCATCTGCCAAAACGAAATAGATCTGTATTAGCTATCTTCACAACTACTTTTTGGGATCACGGAAACATTATTCATGTCAAATATGATCGTACAAATATCAACTAAACAAATTAATGATAGTTGATATTATTTTAGTGGGTAAACTTGGGAAAATTTTAATTTGACCGTACTCTTTTAGGATCATGTCTACTTCAAAAAGGAGATAGTATATACTTATTTCGTCCCAATGGGACAGGGAGTAGTATATACTCCGTCTCATATTAATTATTGCTCAAACAAATGTATTTAAGCATTAGTGCAAGATAGATCCGATTGAGCGGTAATTAGTATATGAGATGGAGGGAGTATAAATTAAAAGTAGTAGTGAGTTGAGTGTCTTTACCGGAGCTGCGTACAAAGGCCAAGTCAGCGGGGAGGTAACAGCCACAGAAGTTTGCGCACTGAAACACTATACTAGGACCCAGAAGGCAAGAATGGTAGCAGGCCCCTTTGAAGATGCTGCCGCCGCCTATATAAAACAATAATCCCTGGTTAATCTCTAAGGTCCATTTAGATGCATGACAAATGGGGATAAGTTTAGTACCATACTGCTAGAATAATGAGAGTGAGACCCCTTTACGAGGAATGCTCTATCACATGCCATTAGGAGCTTGAAAAGAGGAGTTGTACACGCGCTCTTCTCCTCCTCCGCACGCCTTCACTGCCTTCTTTTCTGTTGCTTTGTGACTACTGGGTTTATCCTCCGCTTTAATTTTCCCTATCTCCCTCAGGGTAGAACGGGCTTTTTCATACAAGCTGCAGAGCTTGAGGCCCGGCAGCATGCTGGGGCGTTCGGCGAGGAGGAACACCATGTAATCTGACATCGCCTTGATTGCCTTACCATGATCTTAGAGTGCTTCTAGGACCCAAGTGTGGTTCCACGAGAGGAAAACATCCGTAGCAATGTGCCAGATGAGGACGGCCTCTTGAAGCTCAGGAGGGAATTCGCCTGACTGATCCGTGGGCTTGAAGGCAGCAGTTTGCTTCTTGGGGTTGTCGAGCATGGAACCAGTGTGGACATTCCTCCAGAGATAAGCTTGCTCATAGGGTTAGAGATAAGCTTGCTCATAGGGTTCACGCGGGGCTTGATCATACCTCCAGTGATCATCGGTTTGTTGCTCGTAGGCTCTGGGCGAAGCCTTTGCAACTTCCTCGTCAAGGTGGTGCACTAGTGCAGAACCGGCCTTTAGTGCTGGTTCGTAACGGCCTTTAGTGCCGGTTTGCCAACCGGCACTAAAGAGTGGGGACTAAAGGTCCCCCTCCCTCTTTAGTACCGGTTCGTCACGAACCGGCGTTAAAATGACACCACGTGGCACGAGCCAGGCCCTGTGAGCGTAGGACATTAGTACCGGTTGGTAACACCAACCGGTACTAAATGTTTGGGGGGGGGGGGGGGGGTTGGCTTTATTTTCCATTTAATTTTTTTTGTTTGCTGGTATTTCACGATAGAATTGTACACGTTATGCATATATATAAATAGATTTTCTCGTACGTAGAACCGCATACATACATACATACATACATACATACATACATACATATATATATATATATATATATATATATCATCGAATGTCTCACAACCAACACCATTAATTATTCACACATACACATGTATATACATATACAATTTCTCCTACATGTTGCCTTGGTGCCTCCGGAGCACGATGACAAGTGGTTCATGGGGGCGGTAGCGGGTAATAGTATTCTCCTTTGGGATCTATGACCTGGTCGAGCAAAAATCCGGCTATTTCCTCTTGAAGTGCTAGTACGCGGTCCGATGGTAAGAACTTATCCCGCACCTCTCTGAACTGTTAAGAAAGAGATCAATATGCATGTGTATTAGTTGTGTGACTAAATATCGATAATGGTGTGAATAGTGTTCTGACAAACATACCCACTCCTGTCTATCAGATCTGCTCCTTTCGGATGCCATCATGTGAATGTTCTCGTAAACGTAGAATGCACACAGATTATTCCCCGACGCCTGCTTCAGGGCCTTTACGAGAATGGAATTGAATCAGATAATGATTAATCAAGCATGATAATTAATTAATGATATTGAAACAAGAATTAAAGAGATGGTAGCTAGCTAGTACTACTTAATTACTTACCTTTGGTCGATGCCAAAACTTTTTTGCCCATTTGCCTGGAGTCACCTTGATGAACTTTGCCCATGCCCTGCCCGCCGGCAAAGAAAATTAATAAAGGGGTTATTAAATAGTTCATATCAGGAAATGACGAACTAATAATAGGCCGAGATATAGTTAATAATGATTGAAATTATCTGTTGACTATCCCCTTCACGATGGTGTAGTCTTTATCTTCTTTAGTTAGTGAGTCCAGTAATTCAACTTTTCCTTCCTCAACTTTAATGTCTAACAAGATCCAGTGCCAACTGCATGTGCACACGTTTGCATGTCTTAATTAAGCAGGCATGTGCATAGAATTAATCAACTACCATAAAACGTATACACTTAATTATTAACATCTAGCTAGCTAGTAAGCAAAAACAGAATTTGTAGTGCAAGACAGTGTGACTCACGGGAAGTTGTAAGGAAGTAGTATATCTTCATTGGTATTGAGGCGCTTCAAGAACTTTAGCATGCTTTCCTCTACACTTGCTTGATAAACTGGAAGCTTCCATGTGTACTCATTAATGGTATTTGGGTCAATGAACCCAATGCCATAGCGTCCAGATTTTTTCATTTCATACATCTTCATCCTGTATATAATACCACAGAAAAGAATATAGTGAGGATAATTACATGTAATGATTGATCAAAATTATCACTACATAACTAGCTTGAGACTTAAATTACAGAAAGAAATCATTTACACATAATAACAACTGACAATAGACTTGTCGAGTGCGTCTTGATTGTATAACTTAAATAGTTCTGAATACTCAACGGCCAGAGCTTTCTCAAGGTAGTAATGCTCACGCTTGACATTTACCATGAGGGACTCTCGATTGGAAATCTTGATAATGTTCATGTACCATTAATGCAATTCATACATTCTCGTTGGGAGGTCCTTGACCTTGTATGGATGGACCAAAGGTTGGCCCCGGACATATTTCTGTTTTATTTCCGATTCTCTAAGCGGAGACATGGGCTCGATTTCGAGGAGTTGTCCAACAGAGATCTTGAGCATTTCAGCCTGCATTATATGCTCCTCTGTTATTACCACATCGCCCTGCTGGGGAATGCTAACGCTTTGCCCACAATAATATTTGGCGCACGTACTCCTCTCATGTGTTGTTGGCACAACAAGCGGGGGGATCGCTTGCGTCGTCTGTTCTCCCAGCTGGGGAACGGTTTTCCTGCATTTTTTGCTAGCTGCTTGTTGGCTCGAGCTCGAGCTCGCTTCCTTCTGTAGCCATGCTCGATGTAGCTTCCTGATTTGACGCTCATAGTCTGAGTCAACAGGCTTGGGAGCTGGTGCTCTAGCCAGACGAATGAAGTGGTCAATCGTTTTCTCAGGCACTTTCTCCTTTGGCGGCGGTGCCGGTTTCGGTCCAAAATGGGCGTCCACTTGGGCCTGCACTATGGCTGCGTTTTGCTCCTTGGTCATGTCGTAAGGCCTCTGAGGAAGAGGAGCAAAGCTTGGACCATATTTATATCGCTTGTCTCCGCCTATACTTCCTGTATTACCTCAACTCGTACCGCTACGCACCATAGCTGCGGCGTGTCTCTTCTGCGATTCCTGAGACCGCGGAGACGGCTGACGTGGCTGACGCTGTGCCAGACTTGAAGCAGGAGGAGTGGCCTGATGCTGTGCCGGACATGAAGGAGGAGGAGTCTGCTCACGCGTTCGGGGACTTGGAGGAGGTGGCAGACTTCGAGGAGGAGTCGGCTCACGCGTTCGTGGACTTGGAGGAGCGGGAGTCTGCTGACTCGGTGACGGACTTCGAGGAGGAGTCGGCTCATGCGTTCGTGGACTTGGAGGAGCGGGAGTCTGCTGACTCGGTGGAGGACTTCAAGGAGGAGTCAGCAGACGACGCGGTGTCGGTGGACTTGGAAAGATGATGCAATCCTTTCTCTATAGGATGATACGATGTACGACCTCTCTCAGTGTGCGCTCACCGTCACCTCCAGCAATGTCAAGTGCTAGCATCGAATATGGCTCCACCACTTCATCAACCATGACACGAGCATAGCCCTCTGGAATCGGGATGCAATGGAAGGTTGCTTCAGGGGTAATTGAAAGCAACGCCGTCCACCACCTTCATGGATATGTTCTTCATTTTGGAGTGTAGCTCACAGTTAGTGTTCTCTATGATGTCATTCTCAGGGTGGTATGTATCCAGCAGTGTGTCGCCCGGGGCAGAACCAACGCTGCTTCTCAGCATGGATGGGATGGTGCTATCCAATGATGGACGATCATCCGCTTGCTGCTGCCACTGCTGAGACCCCCTTTCCTGGCTAAGTGAGTCGATCTGCTGCTGCTACTGCTGGAATTTAAGTGCCAAGTCTGTGTGACTTGCTTCTAGGCATTGAAGGCGTTCTGCGTCCTGCTTCCTTTGCTCCTTGATACGTCTCCAACGCATCTATAATTTTTTATTGTTCCATGCTATTATATTACCCCTTTTGGATGTTTATGGGCTTTATTCTACACATTTATATCATTTTTGGGACTAACCTACTAACCGTAGGCCCAGCCCATATTGCTGTTTTTTCCTATTTGAGTATTTCGAAGAAAAGGAATATCAAACGGAGTCCAAACGGAATGAAACCTTCGTGAGCGTTATTTTTGGAACAAATCTGATCCGGAGAGCCTGGAGTGCAAGTCAAGAAAGCTCCGAGGGCCCCACGAGATAGGAGGGCGCCCCCTGTAGGGCGCGCCCCCCTGTCTCGTGGGCCCCTCGGGCATCCACCGACGTACTTCTTCCTCCTATATATGTCCACAGACCCCGAAAACATCCAGGAGCACCACGAAACACAATTTCCACCGCCGTAACCTTCTGTATCCGCGAGATCCCATCTTGGAGCCTTCGCCGGCACTCTGCTGGAGGGGGAATCAAACACGGAGGGCTTCTACATCAACACCATAGCCTCTCTGATGAGTTGTGAGTAGTTTATCACAGACCTACGGGTCCATAGTTATTAGCTAGATGGCTTCTTCTCTCTTTTTGGATCTCAATATAATGTTCTCCCCCTCTCTTGTGGAGATCTATTCGATGTAATCTCTTTTTGCGGTGTGTTTGTCGAGATCCGATGAATTGTGGGTTTATGATCAAGTTTATCTATGATAATATTGGAATCTTCTCTGAATTCTTTTATGTATGATTGAGTTATCTTTAGAAGTCTCTTCGAATTATTAGTTTGGTTTGGCCTACTAGATTGATATTTCTTGCCATGGGAGAAGTGTTTAGTTTTGGGTTCAATCCTGCGGTGATCTTACCCAGTGACAGAAAGGGTTACAAGACACGTATTGTATTGTTGCCATCGAGGATAACAAGATGGGGTTTATATCATATTGCATGAGTTTATTCCTCTACATCATGTCATCTTGATTAATGTGTTGCTCTGTTCTTATGAACTTAATACTCTAGATGCATGCTGGATAGCGGTCAATATGTGGAGTAATAGTAGTAGATGCAGGCAGGAGTCGGTCTACTTGTTATGGACGTGATGCCTATATACATGATCATGCCTAGATAACGTCATAATAATTCACTTTTCTATCAATTGCTCGACAGTAATTTGTTCACCCACCGTAATACTTATGCTATCTCGAGAGAAGCCTCTAGTGAAACCTATGGCCCCCGGGTCTATCTCTTATCATATTTGCTTTCAATCTACTTTTATTTACATACTTATTTTCTGCATCTATATTATAAAATACCAAAAATATATTTATCTTATCATACTTTCTCTATCAGATCTCACTTTCATAAGTGACCGTGAAGGGATTGACAACCCCTTTATTGCGTTGGTTGCGAGTTCTCAGTTTAATTTTGTAGGTGTGTGGGACTTTTTAGGAGCCTCCTACTGGATTGATACCTTGGTTCTCAAAAACTGAGGGAAATACTTACGCTACACTTTGCTGCATCACCCTCTCCTCTTCGGGGAAAACCAACGCTAGCTCAAGACGTAGCACTCCTCCTCTAGCTCCCTCTTCTCCTCCTCCTCCATCTTCTTTCTTGCATGGGACCTGTAGTCGTTGTTCCAGTCCGAAAAGCCCTCATGCTAGGGAATAACGCCCTTGCCGCGTGTTCTTCCCGGGTGTTCAGGATTTCCCAAGGCACGCGTAAGCTCTTCGTTCTCTCTGTTGGGCGTGAACACCCCCGTTCGAGCTTCTTCTATTGCGTCAAGTATCTTTTGATCGGCTCCTTTTGGACTTGCCTTCTGCGAAACTAGGTCTGTCTTCGGGTCCAACACCGCCCATGCGCATAGAACCAAGTTCTGCACCTGGGGGGGCAGCTCCTAGTAATTGGAGTGACCCCTGCATCCTCCATCTCTTGCTCAGACTTATCCCACTTAGGCATTCCCACCGCGTAGCCACGTGGACCCAGCCTATGGAACTGCGTCTTTTTGCAGTATTGGCCTTGTTTTTTATCGACCGTTCCTTAGATAATTCTGAATCCTTGAATTTCACGAAATCGTCCCAGTGTTCTCTTTGCTTCTCCAGTGTTCCCGTGAATTCTGGAGTCTTCCTTTTTGCAGCGATGTAGTTGGCCCATACAGTTTTCTTGTGGGTGTTGAATGCAATTGCCTTCTTCTTAAGAGCAGCGCCCTTGACTTTCTCCACATCTGCTTTAGTGAAATAATCTGGTAGGGTGAAATGTTCCATCAGAGAATCCCAAAGGTCTTTTTTTGCTCTGTCGTCGACCCAAGTAACACCTGGACGTTTAGTCTTTGGCTCTTTCCATTCTTGAATGGAGATCGGGAGTTTGTCCTTCACAAGACCTCCGCACTAACAAGTCCACTTGTTTGCAATGTTCTTAGGCGTCAGTGGTTCTCCACTAGGTTTGACGGATTCGATGTTGTACTTTACACCATCCTTCAACAATCTGCCCGGGCCTCGCTTTGTCCTGCTGTCTATAGAAGCAGATTTGCTCGATCCGGAGGGCTGAAAGAAGGAAGATCGATTCGTTCATATATCTTAAAAAAACATGTGATGATCACCAGATGCCTGCTTATACAAATATACCTCGCTGGTAGTCTTTGTTATTTGAAGATCAGCATTCTCTGTGTCATCATAAACATTGTTTGTATCATCATAATCAGAATCATAGTTCATGACTTCATCAGCTCGGACGTCGAGATCGAATATCTTTTCATCACCCTCTCCGGTATTGTTCAGATATTGGGAGCTGACATCTGCTTCATTCAGATCATCTAGCCTGCCAGGGCTGCATATGATGTCGAACAATTCCTCTTCTCTATCTCTGCCGGTATTGTCCGCCATAGCTTTTACTTAACTGATACAAAAGAAATATAGAACAATTTAGTATTCAAATTACAATGCATGGATGCAATCAATAAGGAAAAACTGAATCATATAGTACATAATATATATGCATCGTCTCGATTAATATATAATTTCATATATACATCATCGTCTCGAATAATATATATAATCTCGAATACATCATCTCGAATATTATTTTGCTTTATCTATTTTTGTTTTATTTATTTTTGAGTTGTTTTTTGCTGTATTTAGAGTTTCTTTCTGGATGTTTTTTATTTAGGTACAAAAAATTACAAACTTTCTGTTAGTGCCGGTAGTTTTCAAATTTGAATAGTTTAACTTTTGAATTATTTGAAATTTGTGTGAATCACTAGTTTGTGAATAACACATAACTACCCTAACTATTACAGAGATTCCCTCCTGGGTGTGAAACACAGAAGAAAGTGAAGATAGTGAAGCCGATCATATCCCGGATCTTTGGGTGTGAAACATTTTCTTCGCGTGTGTCCCTTTGCACCGTAGCCATGGAAAATCTTCATCATTTAACTGGATGCTCGGGTCAATATTCACTGTGAATGGAGCAATTTCATCAAACTTATCATAATCTTCTAACATGTCTGTCTTGTCATCCACTCCCATGATGTTTCTTTTCCCTAAAAGAACTATGTGGCGCTTTGGCTCGTCGTATGATTCATTCGCTTCCTTATCTTTTCTTTTTCTCGGTCTGGTAGACATGTCTTTCACATAAAAAACCTACGCCACATCATTGGCTAGGACGAATGGTTCTTCTGCATACGCAAGATTGTTGAGATCCACTGTTGTCATTCTGTACTGCGGGTCTTCCGTTACCCCGCCTCGTGTCATATTGACCCATTTGCACCAGAACAAAGGGACCTTCAAACCACCTGCATAGTTAAGTTTTCATATGTCCTCTATGTAACCATAATATGTTTCCTTTCCCGTGTTGGTTGTTGCATCAAAGCGGACATCACTGTTTTGGTTGGTGCTCTTCTTATCTTGGGCGATCGTGTAAAATGTATTCCCATTTATCTGGTACCCTTTGAAAGTCATTATATTCGAAGAGTAACTGGGACAACGAGTATACGTCATCTTCAATATCGCCATCATGCATGGCACGTTTCTGCAACCAACCGGCGAAAGTCCTCGTTTGTTCACGTGTAATCCAGTCGTCAGACTTCTCCGGGTGTTTGGAGTGTAGAAAATTCTTGTGTTCCTCCATATACGGAGCCACCAAGGCGGAATTCTGTAGAACTGTGTAGTGTGCTTCAGTGAGAGAATGCCCGTCCATACATATTATTTGATCCCCTCCTAGCGTGCCTTTTCCATCCAGTCTGCCCTTATGTCGCGATTCAGGAACACCAATCGGCTTAAGGTCAGGAATAAAGTCAATACAAAACTCAATGAACTCCTCATTTTCATGGCCCTTCGCGATGCTTTCTTCTGGCCTAGCACAGTTATGAACATATTTCTTCAAGACTCCCATGAACCTCTCAAAGGGGAACATATTGTGTAGAAATACAGGACCCAAAAAGTTAATCTCTTCGTAAAGGTGAACTAGGACGTGCGTCATGATGTTGAAGAAGGATGGTGGGAACACCAACTCAAAACTGACAAGACATTGCACCAAATCATTTTGTAACCTTGGTATGATTTCTGGATCGATTACCTTTTGAGAGATGGCATTGAGGAATGCACATAGCTTCACAATGGCTAATCGAACGTTTTCCGGTAGAAGCCCCTCAATGCAACCGGAAGCAGTTGCGTCATAATCACGTGGTAGTCATGAGACTTTAGGTTCTGGAACTTTTTCTCTGCCATATTTATTATTCCCTTTATATTCGATGAGAAGCCAGACGGTACCTTCATGCTGAGAAGGCATTCAAAGAAGATTTTCTTCTCTTCTTTGGTAAGAGCGTAACTGACCCTGATGTATGTCGTCTTTTCCGCGCATATGTTGCTGGTCCTCCCGTGCCTCTGGTGTATCTTTTGTCTTCCCATACACGCCCAAGAAGCCAAGCAGGGTCACGCAAAGATTCTTCGTCACGTGCATCACGTCGATTGCGGAGCGGACCTCTAGGTTTTTCCAATAGGGCAGGTCCCAAAATATAGATTTCTTCTTCCACATGGGCGCGCGTCCGTCAGCGTCCTTTGGAACAGGTTGTCCGCCAGGACCCTTTCCAAAGATTACCTTCAAATCCTTGACCATATCATGTACATCAGCACCAGTACGGTGGCGAGGCTTCGTCCGGTGATCCGCCTCACCTTTGAAATGCTTGCCTTTCTTTCTTACGGGATGCCTGCTCGGAAGAAATCGACGATTTCCCAGGTACACATTCTTCCTACAACTCTCCAAATATATACTGTCAGTATCATCCAAATAGTGCATGCATCCGCGGTATTCCTTGTTTGTCTGTCCTGAAAGGTTACTGAGAGCAGGCCAATCATTGATGGTCACGAACAGCAACGCCTTTAGGTCAAATTCTTCCTGTCCGTGCTCATCCCACGCACGTACACCTGTTCCATTCCTCAGCTGTAATAGTTCTTCAACTAATGGCCTTAGGTACACATCAATGTCGTTGTCGGGTTGCTTAAGGCCTTGGATGAGCACTGGCATCATAATAAACTTCCGCTTCATGCACAACCGAGGAGGAAGGTTATATAAACATAGAGTCACATGCCATGTGCTATGGTTGCTGCTCTGCTCCCCAAAAGGATTAATGCCATCTGCGCTTAGACCAAACCATACATTCCTTGGGTCACCTGCAAACTCCTCCCTGTACTTTCTCTCGATTTTTCTCCACTGTGAACCGTCAGCGGGTACTCTCAATTTTTCGTCTTTCTTACGGTCTTCTTTGTGCCACCGCATCGCCTTCACATGCTCTTTGTTTTGGAACAAACGTTTCAACCGTGGTATTATAGGAGCATACCACATCACCTTGGCAGGAATCTTCTTTCTGGGGCGCTCGCCCTCGACATCACCAGGGTCATCGCGACTGATCTTATAACGCAATGCACCACATACCGGGCAAGCGTTCAAATCCTTGTACGCACCGCGGTAGAGAATGCAGTCATTAGGGCATGCATGTATCTTCTGCACCTCTAACCCTAGAGGGAAGACGACCTTCTTTGCTTCATACGTACTCTCGGGCAATTCGTTGTCCTTTGGAAGCATATTCTTTATCATTACCAGCAACTTTCCAAATCCCTTGTTAGATACACCATTCTCTGCCTTCCATTGCAGCAATTCCAGTGTGGTGCCCAACTTTTTTTTGTCAGCTTCGCAATTCGGGTACAACAATTTCTTGTGATCCTCTAACATGCACTGCAACTTCTTCCTCTCCAAATCACTTGCGCAATTTCTCTTTGCATCGGCAATGGCCCGACCTAGATCATCAGCGGGCTCATCTGATGCCTCTTCTTCAGCTTGTTCCCGCATTGCCGGCTCAGCTTCTTCCTCCATTGTTGTATCATCGTATTCAGGGAACCCATGGCCAGGATAGATGTCGTCGTCCTCTTCTTCTTCATTGTCTTCCATCATAACCCGTCTTTCTCCATGCTTGGTCCAAACATTATAGTGGGGCATGAAACCGGACTCAAATAGGTGAACGTGAATGGTTCTTGCCGTAGAGTAATTGTGACCATTCTTACAGCTAGCACATGGACAAGGCATAAAACCACCCGTCCGCTTGTTTGCCTCAGCGGCAAGCAGAAATGTATGCACACCATTAATGAACAAGGAAGAGCATCGGTCATCATACATCCATTGTCGGCTCATATCTTCATTATACACAACACCGAATAGACCAAATTAATACAAGTTCATACATAAAGTTCATATACAACACTTAATTAAATGCAACATACAAAGATCTCTCTAGCTAAAGAATTTAAATGCAACAACAAATGCGATCAAGATCGCAACTAAGGTAACAATTGATCCAACATCATAATGATACCAAGCCACACTATCAATGGCATATTTTCTAATCTTTCTAATCTTCAACCTCATTCTTTCCATCTTGATCTTGTGATCATCGACGACATCGGCAACATGCAACTCCAATTCCATCTTCTCCCCCTCAATACTTTTCAATTTTTCTTTCAAATACTCGTTTTCTCTTTCAACTAAATTTAACCTCTCGACAATAGGGTCGGTTGGAATTTCCGATTCACATACCTCCTAGATAAAAATATCTATGTCAACTTGATGGGCATAATTTGTCATAAACACGAAATGCAACAACTAGTTTTAAAAGAGAATATACCACATCCGAATCATAACAAGGACGAGGGCCGATGAAGACGGATATCAAAACCATGGCACTATGTATAACAAACAACGTACGGGTAAGACAATTATACGAGTAACTATATATCCAAATCACACAAACATCAATTTGGTAATGTAAAACATTCATGAACAAGAACCTCACCAAAAGGTGGTGCCGGCGACGGGACGGTGCGGGCGATCGACGGTGGTTACGACGGAGATTTAGAAGGCACTAAGTAAACCACACCTACATATGCAAACTAAGTGTTATTTTTGACCTCAAATTGCATATAAATCAAATACTAGCAAATATAATTCCTCCCAAATTAATCACTATACAAAGCATTGCAAGAGCTAATCTAGCAATGAGAGTTGAAAGGACAAAGTTGCTAAAGGGGCTGGACGGGCCCCAGACTGACAACATCCTGCCACCACTCTCTTTAGTACCGGTTCGTGGCACGAACCGGTGTTAAAGGTTCGCCACGAACCGGTACTAATGAGAGCGGCCGGCTAACCGTTGGAACCAGCACTAATGTGTCTCAGATTTGCCCCTTTTTCTATTAGTGGTGGTGCGGCCTTGCGGGCGCACCGTATGTCTCTTGATCAATTGTCACATTTCTCATACAGGAACAGACTTTCCTTGGGTAGGGCGGCCATGTAGGAGGCTCATTGAGCATACCCTTGCAGATCCGCTGCCTGGGGTAGAATGGCACCGGAGGATGCTCATTGTCCATACCATTGCAGATCCGCTCCCTCGGGTAGAACGGCCACAAAGGAGGCTCACTGTCCATGTCCCTGCAGATCGGCTCCCTGGGGCACAACGGCCACGAAGGAGGCAGATTGCCCATAGAGTTGCAGATCCGCTCCCTGGATACTGGAGTCCTTTGATGCTTACCGGTGTCAATGCAGTTGTTCTGCTTGGCATGAGGCACATGTACAGTACAACTGGGGGGCTTCATGGTCCACTCACACGGGCACTTCTCGGGGGCTCGGCGCGCGGCCCTGGAGACTTTTGATGCCCACCTATGGATGGGTTATGGGACTGCAGCCCTTGATGCCCATCGACTTTGGAAGAGGAGTTCCGCCGCCCTTGAAACCCTTCCTGGTGGAGGAGCTTGGGGTTGGGGGCTTGGAGGCCCATCTGAAGTGCCACTCGACTGTGGGTTGACCCCTTGTGTCAAGGGAGCAGGGAATAACTCTGCATATATAACATTGAACACCAGCTTCTTGACATAGTCGGAAATCTCCAGGCCCTTCGAGTGGTGTTTCAATTCAGTCTCCAGTCTAGATATGTTGTATATGCTGTATAGGTTGCGCCTCCCACCTCCTGTAGCTTTTGTGCTTCTTGGCAGAGTCACATGTCCACAGCCACAAGGAGAGCCGGGAGAGAGGCAGGGACACGACCCAACGACGGAGCTTGTGCCATCTCTTTCGGCACAAAACTTGATGATTCAACCAACTGTGTGGCCCCTTGAAGAATGAGTATGTCCAGGTTGAAGCTAGTGCTCTGAGCAGCCATCTCAAATCGAGGAGGAAAGTCGTCCCCAGCAATACATTACTGATAACTTTATCTTCTGTTCTCATGTCGTCTTTGCATTGGAGGCTAAACAGAAAGAGCGCAGTGGCGGTTAAGAGCGGCGAGGATAGACAGATGACATAGCCATGCCACGTGTAGACCACTGCGGCCTTGGTGTAGAGGATGTCATACATAAGAGAGAGTTCCATCTCCACCACCTTGCACATACTCTCCCATTGACCCGAGAAGCTGCTTCTGACGGCGGCATTATAATCCATGTACTCCACCGAGTAAACAGAAAAGGCACCCTTGCAGATATCGAACAGGCCATGAGCAACCAACAAGGCTTCCTCATCTTTCAGATTCTTGCCTCCACCATAATCACGTCTGAAGCTACTGGCACTTGGTTGCAGCTCCCTGAATGACCTCCGTATGCGGCTCAAATTGCATAGCCATAGCGCCGCCGCACTCTCCACATACTTGAAAAGGCCCAGCAATAACATGATGAAAGACGCTTGACGCAACAACCCAGTAGTGCAGTCGGCGAGTATATATCTATACACAATAAGTATGGATCCTAGGGACTGCAGGGGAACAAACACGAACAGGCGCAGCCAGAGCTCATTGTCCTCGATGGTGTAGGCACTCATGTTGTCCGGGGGAGCGTTGTGCAGTGTAGAAGGACAAGATATGGGCTGTGCAATCTCGATGTATTGATCGGTGCACCAGGCACGTATATATAAGTACAGAGGTGGGCCACAACCTCAACTATACAAAGGAAACTGGAGGCGGCCCTACACACAAATATACACGTACACAATATACTCAACACCCCCCCGCAGTCGAAGCGGCACCAGTGACGCAAAGACTGGAACGGGACTCCTCGAAGGTAGAAGTCGGCAGTCCCTTCATCATCACATCGGCGAACTGCTGAGCGGTCGTTACATGGAGAACCCGCATACGTCCAAGAGCCACCTGCTCGCGCACAAAGTGAATGTCCAGCTCGATGTGTTTAGTCCGGCGATGATGAACGGGGTTGGCGGAGAGGTACACCGCAGAAACGTTGTCACAGTAGACAACCATAGCCTGGGAGACGTCGTGATGCAGCTCCTGAAGTAACTGTCGTAGCCAGGTGCACTCGGCAACAGCGTTGGCCACAACTCGGTACTCAGCCTCCGCGCTGGAGCGCGAAACCGTGGGTTGTCGCTTGAACGACCACGAGACGAGTGAAGGACCGAGGTAGACGCAGTAGCCAGAGGTGGACCAACGAGTATCGGGGCAGCCAGCCCAGTCTGCATCAGAGTAGGCCACCATCTCCAGAGAAGTAGACGCCGTGAGTGTCAACCCGAGGGTCATCGTGCCGCGGATGTAGCGAAGGATCCGCTTCAAGAGAGTCCAATGAGAGTCACGAGGGGCGTGCATGTGGAGACACACCTATTGAACAGCATACTGAAGATCCGGTCTGGTGAGAGTCAAATACTGAAGAGCGCCGACAATAGACCGGTAGAAAGGAGCATCCGACGCAGGCGAGCCCTCAAGAGAAGAGACCTTGGCCTTCGTGTCAACAGGAGTAGCAACAGGGTGACAGTTGAGCATGCCAGCACGCTCAAGAAGCTCATGTGCATACTTCTGTTGATGAAGAAAGAAACCGTCCGGACGCTGAACGGCCTCAATGTCAAGGAAATAATGTAGAGCACCCAGGTCCTTGATAGCAAACTCGTCACGCAGCCGGAGAGTAATCTGCTGAAGAACAGCTGCGGAGGAGGCCGTCAGGATGATGTCATCGACGTAAAGCAGCAAATATGCAGTCGTGTCACCATAGACAAACAGTGAGGCGTCCGAGCGAGTAACGCTGAAGCCTAGTGTCTGAAGAAACCTGTAAGTGCATCTAGTGCCATCCCTAGTTGGTTTTGGAGTATTGACGACAAAGTTGGTTGAGGGACTAATGTGTTTGTGAGAATTGCAGGATAACGCAGGTAGTGTCCCTCATTGATTCGGTTTACCTACCGGAGATGACCCCTAAAAATGTATGAAGACATTGAAGACAATGGTGGTGTGTGAAGATATTCACACTGAAGTCTATGACATGAGAAGACATTGAGTGAAGACTATGGAGCGCGAAGACTGAGTCGTTTCGTTGTTTCCTTTTCTTCTTTGTTGAGTCATAGGAACCACCGCACTGTTAAGTAGGGTCCAAGTGAACTAAGTCAGAGTGACTGAAGTGATGCTCAACCCAAATCCTATGTCTTCGAGCGAAGACAATGTGAGTAAATCTTATCCAGAGCTGGATGAGTCAGCTTTGCTTGTAGCCCAAGTAAAGTTGCCGTGTGTGTTTGAAATCTGACCATTGAAACATGTGTCAGTTCCTTAGTGACCCAGGGTCATTTTGGACATATCAGGTCGGGTTGCCTTGTGGCTATAAATAGCCCACCCCCTACACCATAAATTGGTGGGCTGCTCAGAGTTAGTTTACGGCTTTTGTCGTTTTGAGAGCAACCCACCTCGAAGCCTTTGAGAGAGAAATCCTTGCGAGGACAAAGCCCAAACACCCAGAGCCAAAGAGTGTTAGGCATCACTGAAGTCTTTTTGTCTGTGTGACCTGAAGACTTATTACACTTGAGGACTGTGTATCCTCCAGCCGGTTAGGCGTCGCGTTCTGAGCATCCAAGAGTCATTGTGGATTGCCAGGTGAACGAAGTCTGTGAAGGTTCAGAAGTCTACCTTGAAGACTTAACAGAGTGATTGGGCGAGGACTGGGTGTCCTTAGCTCAAGGGGAATAAGGTGAAGACACGGTCTTTTGAGTTGAATCTCAGCCTCCCCAACCAGACGTACAGTTGTCACAGCAACTGGAACTGGTCCAACAAATCATGTGTCTTCAACAAGTGACTGGTTCTATCTCTTCCCTCCTTTACTTTGAGTTTGTCTTCGTGAAGTCATTGCTTATCTGTCTTATCTGATTGACTTCATTGCTTGACTACTATTGTTGATTGGCTTCATACTATCTTCCATCCTGATCCTTACTACCTAGCTGCTGTTAGTCTTCGTACGTTAGCACTATTGCATACTTGACTATGGCTTGCTTTGTGTAGTTTATCTTCCGCTGCATATCAATTAGGTCATTTCTATTGTTTATCTTCGAAACTTCCACATTTTGAAGACTTTGATAAAAATCGCCTATTCACCCCCCTCTAGTCGATAACTAGCACTTTCAATTGGTATCAGAACAAAGTACTCCCTTGTTCTGTGTGATTCGGTTTAACCACCTGGAGTTTAGCTATGTCGACTGCAGGGATAATCAAAGTCTCCGTTGCTTGCCCCGTGTTCGATGGAACAGAATATCCCTACTGGAAGAATAAGATGCGCATGCATCTTGAAGCCATTGATGTCGACCTCTGGTATGTCGTCAAGAACGGCGTTCCAAAAACTGGTGAAGGTGTCACCCCTGCTGATGTCAAGAAGTTCATTCAACTGGACTCGACTGCAAAGAACATCATCTGTGGTCATCTAACCAAAGGACAGTATGGCCGTGTGAGTGCTCTGGAAACGTCAAAGCTAGTTTGGGACTGGCTATCCAAGGTCAACGAAGGCGTCTCTACACAGAGAGACCAGAGGATCAGTGTTCTTCGCAATCTCTTCAACCGCTTCAAGAGAAACAACAATGAAAATGTCCAGCTCACATTTGATCGCCTCACCGACATCACAAATGAGCTTCAGGCTCTCGGCGCCACTGAGATCACCAAGCATGAAATCATCAAGACGCTGCTGAGATCCCTTGACAGCTCCTTTGACACCCTTGCCCTCATGATACAAGAACGTCCTGACTTCAAGACTCTCGATCCGTCTGATATACTTGAGAGGCTCAACACACATGAGTTTCAGCTTTCTGAGAAAAGAGATATCTATGGCCCCAACTACGGCCGAACTCGTGCTTTGAAGGCAAAAGTTGTTTCCTCATCTGAAGAAGAAGAATCTGACTGCGGTTCTGATGATCCTGAAGACATTGGAAGGGAGCTTGCTATGCTTGTGAAGAAGTTCCAGAAATTCACCAAGAAGAAGGGCTTCAGAAAGTCTTCACGATCCAGTTCAAGAAATGATGAAGCTTCCACTCAAGACAACAAGAAGAGAACATGTCACAAGTGTAAGAAGCCTCGGCACTACATCTCTGAGTGTCCTCAGTGGGACAACGAGAAGAAGAAGAAAAAGAGCAAGGAATATGACTCTGATGACAAGAAGAAGAAGAAATCATCAAAGTCTTCTTCCAAGTCCACATCAAAGTCTTCATCTCATAAGAAGAGCTCATCTGGCAAGGCTCGTGCTTTTGTTGGCAAGGAAATGGATTCAGAGGAGGAGTCTGCTTCTGAGGAGGCAGAGGTGGAATCTAAAGTTGAGTCCAACTCTGGCATTGCGAGTCTGGCTCTAGCCACAGCCTATGTCGCCAAGTCCATCTTCAACACTGAAGACAATGACTCCCACTCCAAAGCTGATGATGATAAGGACAATCCTGCTCCCACCTACTGCTTCATGGCACGCGGTGTCAAGGTAAAATCACACGATGCTTACTTTCAAACATCAAGTGAAGATGACTCTGATTGTGAATCTAAACCCAGCTACAAAACACTTGCTAAAATTGCTACTGAACAACAAAGGGCTATGGAACATACTCAAAAACTGTTAGACAAAAGCGATGACCTATTGGACGCGGAAATGACACGTTCATAGTCCTTAGTTGAAGACATAAAAAATCTTCATGCTAAGTATCAAGAACTTGAAAGTTTTCATGAGACGCTCTCAACCACTTATGAAAAGCTCTCCTATGATTATCTTCAAAGGAAGCAAGAGCTTGAGAAATTGAAAGCGACTCATGAAGATCTTCAAAAAGAGAATGAGCCATTTCACGCTCAACAGATCAGTCCCGCTCAGGATGGATTTGAACCACCATGCTTAAAATGCATTGAGCGTGATAACGCTGCCTCTGTTGCTGAATGTTCCACTGCTGCTACTGTTGCTCTGTCTTCAACTACTGATGTGGTAACTAACCCCTCTTCTGAGGATACCACTACTATTGCTGATAAAAATGCTAGGTTGAAGACATTGCTTGAAACAGGGATGTATAAAAGTCTGAAAGGGCAGCAGACACTGTGTGATGTCCTCAAAAAGCAGATTCTGAACCAAAACCCTAGGAAAGAGGGTGTTGGGTTTGAGAGGAAAATGAATGCTGATGGTTCCTACTGGAAGCCTGAGCAGTATCCCAAAACCACATGGGTTGCTGCAAAGGAACCTTCAGTGGATCCATCCACTTTATCTGGCTTTACATGTGCTAATCCTATTATCATTGATGAATCCCTTGATGCAAACTATAAATTGTTCAAAAATCAGAATGGTGAAGTGTTTGCTAGGTATATTGGTACTAACTGCAGGAATGGACCGCCAATGAAGAAGATCTGGGTTCCAAAAAGCTGTCTTGAGAATCTTCCTGTGAATGTTGTCATGACACCACCCGAGAAGAAGACAAACCCCAGACCAAAGGCGTCACATGGTCCAACGGCTTCATACGGAAAGAGGACTCACCTGAGTCACCCTAACGCCAATGTTTTGCAGGGAAATCACACTCAAACTTATGAATATGAGCGTGTGTCTTCAAACCGCTATGTTCATAATACTAAGAACTTTTCTGCTTATTCATATGAGTATCAATCATCTCCTGCAAGGCTATTTGCTAGGGCTCCAAAGCCGAAATTCTCAGATGCTACACTTAGACTCATTGCTTCTAAGCCACCCCTAAAGATGTGGGTGGTGAAGAAGAACTAACTCTCTTTTGCAGAACATGGTCTCCAGCCAGCAATCAAAGGCGTCCGATATTATTGCTGGGGACCTAAAACACAAAGGGACGCATGAGAAAATGACTTACTATGTATTTCACATATGAATCGCTTACCTGTCATACTGTGTGCTAACTTTCATCTATGCTGTGATAATTCAAGTGTGCATCAACTGCTTATGCTTCACAACATACATTGTGAAGCCTATCCTCCTAACTGCAATGTAGGGTATGACACCTCGTGCTTCAGAATGGATTATGGACAGCGGATGCACTAATCATATGACTGGTGATCGAAGTCTTCTCATGGACTCAACCTTACGTCCATCCGACAAGAGTCAAATCACATTTGCTGACACTGGTAAAGGCAAGGTATTGGGTCTAGGTAGAGTTGCAATCTCAAAGGATCAACACATGGATAAAGTGATGCTTGCTGAATCCCTTGGATTCAACTTAATGTCTGTCTCAATGCTTTGTGACTTAAACATGATTGTGATATTCGGAAAATATCGTTGCCTTGTACTAATGGAATCTGACAAGTCTCTAGTCTTTGAAGGGTATAGGAAAGGTGATCTATACATGGTAGATTTCTCAGCAGGACCACAGCTTGCCATATGTCTTCTTGCAAAAGCTTCAGAATGCTGGCTCTGGCATCGAAGGCTGGGGCATGCTGGCATGAGGAACTTGCACACACTCGTCAAGAAGAAGCATGTCATAGGCATCGAAGGTGTCAAGTTCAACAAAGATCATTTGTGTGGTGCTTGCGAAGCTGGGAAGATGACGAGGGCCAAGCACCCCTCGAAAACAATCATGACGACATCTCAACCCTTTGAGCTGTTGCACATGGACTTATTTGGCCCTACTCACTACTCCACCCTCACAACAATGGTGTGTCTTTATGGCTTCGTCATTGTTGATGACTACTCAAGATATACATGGGTGCACATAATTCTCTACAAGACTGAAGTACAAGATGTCTTCAAACGATTCGCAAATCGAGCAATGAACAATTATGGCGTCAAGATCAAGCATATCAGAAGTGATAACGGCACTGAATTCAAGAACACCGGCCTTGATCTATATATCTAGATACAATGGGAATCACTCATGAATTTTCTGCTCCGTACACACCTCAACAAAATGGCATTGTTGAGCGCAAGAACAGAACCCTCATTGAGATGGCTCGAACAATGCTCGACGAGTACAAGACACCAAGAAAGTTCTGGCTTGAAGCTATTGATACTGCATGTCACATCATTAACCGTGTTTACATCCACAAGCTTCTGGGAAAAACATCCTATGAGCTCCTTACTGGCAAGAAGCCAAATGTCAGCTACTTTAGAGTTTTTGGTGCTAGATGCTGGATCAAGGATCCCCATCACAGGTCAAAATTTGAACCCAAAGCTCACGAAGGCTTCATGCTTGGCTATGGAAATGATTCGCACTCTTACAGAGTCTTCAACCTTTTCCACTACAAAATCGTTGAAATAGTGGATGTGCGATTTGATGAAACCAATGGTTCACAACGAGATCTCCTGCCAAGCACACTAGATGAAGCTCCTTCCAGTGAATCTATCAAGCTGATGGGAACTGGTGAAATCATGCCCTCTGAAGCACAACCTGAAGAGGAACTTATCATTTCTGCACCAAACCAACCTGAAGACAATGCTCAGACCGAAGACAATCCTCCCAATGATGACAATAATCAACATGAGCAAGGGCTTCATCCAGTTCATCCTCGTGTTGCAAATGAAGTACAAATTGAGAAGATAATTGATAGCATCAACGCACATGGTCCGCTTACTCGATCAAGACCAACACAGTTAGCAAATTTCTGTGGGCATTTTTCATTTGTATCAATATTTGAACCCAAGAAAGTTGCTGAAGCCCTTATGGAACCTGAATGGATTCAAGCCATGCAAGAAGAACTTCAACAGTTCAAGCTGAATAATGTTTGGGAACTTGTCAAGCGCCCTGACCCTCGCAAGCATAACATTATTGGCACAAAATGGATATATCGGAACAAACAAGATGAGCATGGTCAAGTCATCAGAAACAAAGCACGTCTTGTGGCACAAGGATATACTCAAGTTGAAGGAATTGACTTCGATGAAACATTTGCTCCTGTGGCTAGGCTTGAAGCTATTCGCATAATGCTAGCCTATGCAAATCACCACAACATCCTGCTATATCAAATGGATGTGAAGAGTGTTTTCCTCAATGGCAAGATTGAAGAAGAAGTGTATGTTGCTCAACCACCTGGCTTTGAAGATCCAAAACATCCTGATATGGTGTACAAACTCAACAAAGCACTGTATGGCCTCAAACAAGCTCCTCGCGCTTGGTATGATACAATCAAAGACTTCCTGAAGAGCAAAGGTTTCAAACCAGGATCTCTAGATCCCACACTCTTCACGAAAACATATGATGGTGAACTGTTTGTGTGCCAAATATATGTGGATGACATAATCTTCGGCTGCACCAACCAGAAGTATAGTGATGAGTTTGGATACATGATGCAAGAGCAATATCATATGTCCATGATGGGTGAGCTGAAGTTCTTCCTTGGTCTTCAAATCCGTCAGCAAAGAAATGGCATCTTCATATCTCAAGAAAAATATCTCAAAGATTGTCTGAAGAAGTTTGGCATGCAAGATTGCAAAGGTTACACGACGCCAATGCCAGCCAAACATCATCTTGGTCCCGACGATAATGGTAAAGAGTTTGATCAAAAGGTATACCGCTCCATGATTGGTTCTTTACTTTACCTATGTGCATCTAGGCCAGATATTATGCTTAGTGTTTGAATGTGTGCTCGATTCCAAGCGGCACCAAAGGAATCACATCACTTAGCTGTGAAGCGAATTCTTAGATATTTGGCTTACAGCCCAACACTCGGATTATGGTATCCAAAGGGCTCAAGGTTTGATCTGGTTGGATTCTCGGATGCTGATTATGCTGGTGACAAGGTGGATCGCAATTCAACATCAGGAACATGTCACTTTCTAGGACGATCACTTGTCTGTTGGTCTTCAAAGAAGCAGAACTGTGTATCACTCTCAACTGCTGAATCTGAATACATTGCTGCTGGATCTTGTTGTGCTCAGCTTCTGTGGATGAAGCAAACTCTCAAGGACTATGGCATCGATCTGAAGCAAGTCCCTCTCTTCTGCGACAATGAAAGTGCCATCAAGATTGCCAACAATCCAGTTCAGCACTCGAAGACAAAGCACATTGAAATTCTTCATCATTTTCTCAGAGATCATGTCATGAAGAAAGATATGACATCATTCATGTCAACACTGAAGAGCAACTGGCAGATATCTTCACAAAGCCCTTGGATGAGAAGGTTTTGCAAGTTATGGTGTGAGCTAAATATCTTGGAATCCTCAAATGTCCTGTGATCAGGCCACATCCTAACACTTATGCATGTTGATGACTTAGATGTGCAACACACGAAGTAAAGTATATCTTCAGTCAATGAAGACTTACATTCTGAGTGTGAATACATTAATGTGGAATTTGACTTCAGAGCGCCACGATAATTGTGCGCCGTGTCTGGGTCTAATACTTCCTATACGGTGGGTAACGCCACCACCAAAATTTCTTGGTTTGAAGTGTTTCACTCATGGCGTTATTGTTGAATATCTTCGCATGTTGATTTGACCTCAACTTTCAACTTATCTTCATGATTTACTTCATTATGTTGAGTTGATTGCTTTCTCATATATATATATATACTAGTATTCTGTCCTCTATAGCATTCACTTATAGCCATGTCTTCACTGTTGAATCTTTTGAACTAAGTGAATGTGATCGGACCCTAATCTCTCTATGCTTACTATCTCAAACTCTATCTGTCCAAATCATATGCATTCTATTGAAACTGTCGAATGTCTTCTCTGCATCCTTGTCAGCAGAAGACACAAATACAAACATCAAGTCCTATTAAGTGATTCATCTTTATTGTCGATATCCGGAGAAGCCGAAACAACCATCCGACAAACTTGGCGGGCGTGGGAATGTGGGACAACTCTGAGTATGTTGCATGCTTGCCACGTGTCCCATGGATGTGAACAGGCAGGGGCACCTGCGTAATTGCACTGTGCCGCACACCTACTTATAAATACGTGTCCCCTGCGGTCAAGAAAACCTTCTTCCACCTCTCCACCTCGTCAAAACCCTAGTACCACCGCTAGCTCTCGACGACGCCGGCGACGAAGCGCTTAGCTGCCGCGACTTCCCCGATGCCGTCCTCACGCCGGCCGCGGGCATCATCCACTCCGCCACCGCCGTAGGTGTCCTCCGTCGCCAAGTTAGGGCACGGTGGACAGAACTGCTCGGTCTCCAAATTCTTCCCATCTAGCAGTTCTTCGTGTGGTAAATATAACTCTATTTTTACCAGCTTTTTGATCCTCAATGATTCATCCAATTTACCAAAATTGGTTTCTGTCTATACAAAGTTAGATCTACTCTGTCTGCATCTCATACTGCCTAGTATATTCACTTAAGCTTCACATCTAGTTAGATTCCTCACTTGTACTTATTCACGGATTTGTACAAATCTGGAACCGACTCTCAACATATAAGTGAATGTCTTCGCAAGATGAGGTCAATGTCTTCAAACTGATTTATCTTCAAAATCTTTTGAGAATGCATATGACCTCTTCCCCTTCCCTCGCATCTCTAATGCTGTCACAGGTACATGTCCGTGGGAGAATCCCTAGGTTCTCATAGTCTGCATTCGTTTGCAGAATTCTTACAGCAACACATTGATTCTCCTGAAGCCAGTTCCTGTCTGACCAGCAAGCGAAAGCCTTTGAACATATTGAAACCGTTCAGTTTGAAGTTCATGGCTACGGAGAAATCTATTAGGAAGGGTGGCAGACAGCGTCGTGGGGGAACTTCAAGGATTTGCCTGATGATCTTGCAGAAATCTACAAAACAGATCCTGAAGAAGATTACAGTCAGCGCAAGACTTGAATCCAATGGATTCAATGCTATTGGGCTGAACAGTGGTACAAGTACAAGTTCGTGACCCAGGAGTACGCTGAGAAAAATACTATCAAGAGCCCTTGGGGTGATATTCTCTATCGAGGCCTTCCCCCCAAGAACAAAGCTGAAGCCATTGCGCAAGAATTCTATCCTTGCATGGTCCGTGGACCACAGCCTGAAGAAGCCGACCCATCATCATTGCTCTGGTGTCGCGACGACAATCTCTTCAAGCGCAATGTTTAGTATGCTAAGGCTTCAGCAAAGGAAGACAAGAAGTCATGGGGATTAGACTTCAATCCTGGCCCCTCTGCTCCCCGTGATGATGGCACACGTGAAGCTGAAGAGAATAGAGTTGGCCCCTTTGCAAACCTTGATGGCCTCATCTCCTACATCTTGGTACAAGGTGCCAAAGTGGATCATTCTAATAATGATGTTGATTTTGATGAAGCTCCAGCTCCTACTCTAAGGTCGCAGAAGCCAAAGAAGATTAAGGCTTCATCATCAGCTGCACCTCCAAAAGCTTCTCATGTGAAGCCACTGGCCACTGCACCTCCTGAAGTCAGTGTGCAGTCTGAAGATCTTTCACGCATCTCCAAGAAGACGAAGAAGAAAAACAAAATCGTCAAGTGTACTGATCAGGCTTTGACTCCTGCTGCTATTATGCGTGAAGAGCCCATTGATCTGTCCAGCGATGACGATCTTGCAGATGATGCTCTTGAGCAACTGATCAAGAGCAAGGAAGAAGCAGAGATCTTCAACAACTTGCCTCTCTTTGACGTGGCAATCATCCATAACTTCATTGATGAGTGGTTTGACACACCAAATCTCAGCTTTGATGATCTGCAACTTCCAATTGGCCTCAACGTCGCCTTCAATGGCGCCATTGCTTCTGAGCTAGCTATTGCTCAGCGCATCGTCGAACTGAAGCACAAGATTGACTATGAAAAGGCTCAGTTCAAGAAGCATGTGGCCACGCTCAACGTGCAAGATGCCAGGAACTTCAAGATCATGTTGCACGAGCTCAAAGAAGCCTTTCACAAGAAGCGTGAAGAAGCTCGAGGCTCCAGAGAGCGTATGAAGAGTCTGGCTAACAAGTGTGTGCTTGCCTATAATGAGGCTGAGAAGCGTAAGACTCTTGGTCGTCCTGGCATCGACCCCAGGATGGCTGCAAAGAAGAAGAAATCAACTGTCCCTTCTGCACCTTCAAGGCCAGATGAACCTCGCATTGTCTTCCCAAGCAGCATGACTGGCTCGAAGCCACGAGTCACCACTACCGCTTCAGAACAGAAGAAGACGAGGGCTGCAGAGGCTGAAGCCAGAAAAAGGAAAACCTCCGAAGCCTCTGAAGCTGCTCCCTCCAAGAAGAAGCACAAGACCAAGAAGAGTCAGGCTGCTCCCACAAAGCCCCTTGTCGTTGAACCCATCTCAGTGGTTCGTCCTGCATCTGCATCCCAAGAACTTTGCATGACTGTTCATGAGCCTGCTTCCACAGAGGCTCCTGAAGCTGAAGAGATACCTGCAGCTGAACCCACCGCTACTGAAGACATTGGTCAAGATGACAATGTTGAAGATGATGAAGTTCTTCCTCAAATTGAATATAATGTGGTATCATCGCCTGTTCGTAAGAACAAC
This sequence comes from Triticum aestivum, assembly GCF_018294505.1. Lineage (NCBI taxonomy): Eukaryota > Viridiplantae > Streptophyta > Magnoliopsida > Poales > Poaceae > Triticum > Triticum aestivum. The sequence continues at coordinate 659,248,052 of NC_057795.1, forward strand.
GAAATCATCAGCATTGGACGTCCTCTGATGCCAATTGCTCAGGATGCTTCATGGGCTGATCGCCCGCAAGAACAAGACTCCCCTAGCACTCCCCAACAACAACAAACCACACCATCCGTACAAGTTGAAGAGGATGAGGGCCTGCCCACTCCATCTCCAAAGGCGTCGCCTGTACTACAAAGGCTTCGCAAAGGACCAAGGCCTCAAGCCCCTCTTCTGAGCGTTCCAGAAGGAGAGGTGCACCATCAACCTGTTGCACGTCAAGTGTTTTCAGAAGCCACTCCTGTTGTGAATGTCTCTGCGTCTGAAGCACCAGCTGCTGAAGACAATCCAGCTGCATCAGCCGATGACGAACGTCAAGAAGAACATATCTCTACACCCCCCCATTCTTGAAGAAGTTGTTCACGATGTGAAATTGTCTGTGCCTGACCCTCCAGCTCAGCAAGTGGAGGTTGAAAACCTTGAGCCTGCCACCACCAACACCAATGAAGCCGATGACATAGTCATGGCTAAAGCAAATGTGGAGCCTGTCCCAAGCCCCATACTAGAAGCCAATGCTGATAATGCACCTGAAGCTTCTGATGTGCAGCCCAAAGCCACTGTTGCTGCCACTGCTCCTGTTTCGCCACCAAGGCCCTATACAATTGAGCAAGCATACAACCATGGCGAGCTAATCACCGTCAGATGGCCTGTTCTGGTCCCTCCGCCTACTGTCTCTGGTCCTCAATTTGACTATCACATTGAGCATAGGCCTCAGGTCCAGAAGCCAAAGCCAAGACTGCCAAGGTTTCCTGGTACTGCCACATCTGTCGGGTCTTTCAATGCAAATGGCTTCAAGAGCCACAACACATTCTTTGACAGCTCAAAGAACCCCTACACGAAACCAAGAATATCATCAGATTGGTTCTGGAGTCATCAGCAGCGAAGCTATTACTCCTGTGTTTTGTATGATCAAGGGCGCATTTTCCCTCATATGCGCCTCGACACTGAAGCCATTGCTGGACTGCCCTGCTTAGAAGAAGCACTTGACTGCTTTCGTGATGCGGGTCTGCTCCGCTTTGTCACAGACAAAGAACATTGGAATGAAGAGCTATTGCTCCAATTCTATGCTACACTCCACATTCGCGGTTATAATAGAGATACGAAGACATGGGTTCTCGAGTGTATGACAGGAAATGTTCATCATGAAGCCAAAGCTCTTGACATCATTGAGCTTACAGGCCTATCCACTCCCGGAGAGCTCTATGAACCTGGTTGTCAAAACCACCACAATGCATTGGAGAGCATCTTCCACAAGCCCGAACCCAATATGAGCCAGATGTTGAGCATGATGAAGCCTTTGCCACGTGATGCTGAATATCCAAAGGAGTTCTTTGTTGATGACCTTGAGTATCTGCCGCGCACCATATATCACATCATCAGGCGGACTCTATGGCCTATCAAAGGACATTCATCAGCTGCAAAACTCGAAGGAGCCATGAAGACATTGGTCTTTTACATCCTCAATGGCATCAACTTCAATGCGCAAGATTTCTTCATCAGGAAACTGGCTGCTTCTGGATCTGACCTCTTCGGACTGAAATTCTATGCTCCATGGGTCATGCGCCTCATCAAGCGACACTCTGCTATCAACTATCAACCATCTGCTCGCAATCATGTGATCTTCCTACCAGAGGTTGATATGTCAGTTGAAGCCATATATCCTGAACCTGCCAAGAAGCCTCTTCGTCTTCAGAATGCTGAACATCAAAGCTTCACTCAGCCTATGGAAGGAGTCCAAGTTGTCACGCGTGTGTATCCAATGGCTGGAAATATTCGTCTGCCTCATCGTGCATCAACTGAAGCCACTGCGAGCACCATTGCTCAAAGGCCTCGGAAGCGCTCTCGGGTCCTCAATGACCAAGAACTTCTTGTGGCCCTACATCAGAAGCAAGACAAGCATCATTTTTGGCTAAAGCGTCAGATGCAAAGCCTCTTGGTGGATGTAAATCGCATTCGAAACCTTGCCACCAAGAATGCGTTTGTCACTGACGAAATTTGTCGGCGTTCATGGAAGAGTTTGACCCTACTCAGTGCTGAAGCTGATCTTCAAGACGATGGCTTCACTGAAAGATTCAAGTTTGACTCCTCTCCTCCACGGAATGCTGTCCTACGAAGGACTCCATCTCTTGAAGACTCTGATTATTCTTCCTCCACGGCAACTGTCAATGCCAATGCCATCGATGATGAAGACGATGCTACTTCACCGCCCCCTACTTCTGCACGCATCGACACTGCACCAAGTTTGTCTGCACCGCCAAACGACAACGACAACCCTACTGCTTCAACTACTCCTCGTGAGGACGAGTAGATGCTCTATGTCTTCAAACCTTTTTGGTCATTACTGAAAAAAGGGGGAGAAGCGTATGAGTCTGATAGTCTTCAAGCGGGTTCATTAGGGCGGTTGCTTTATATTTTTTCCTAGTGCTTTCAACTCTTGCCCTTGATACACTTCGTTCTTTGAGTTGTAATACTTAAACTTGATGGTCGTCTGCTACTTATTTGTGTTTCCACGTGCGATGATAACTTCTGCACTTAGATCATTCTGCAGACGTCCATTTGTCATTATGCATATCATTCTCTTAGCTATATCATTTCATGCATGATGAATTATCTTCATAAGTTGAAGAGGATCTCCACAAGTACAACCTGCCATGTGCATTTGCATTCCAAAAGCAAATTATTTATATGCACATCTTCAGGGGGAGCCCTTGCCACTTATGAAGACAATACGCTATCCTTTACAATTTCACATACTTCTTTCCCGTTGAAAACTTCAACCAGTTTGTCATCAATCACCAAAAAGGGGGAGATTGTAAGTGCATCTAGTGCCACCCCTAGTTGGTTTTGGAGTATTGACGACAAAGTTGGTTGAGGGACTAATGCGTTTGTGAGAATTGCAGGATAACGCAGATAGTGTCCCTCATTGATTCGGTTTACCTACCGGAGATGACCCCTAAAAATGTATGAAGACATTGAAGACAATGGTGGTGTGTGAAGATATTCACACTGAAGTCTATGACATGAGAAGACATTAAGTGAAGACTATGGAGCGCGAAGACTGAGTCGTTTCGTTGTTTCCTTTTCTTCTTTGTTGAGTCATAGGAACCACCGCACTGTTAAGTGGGGTCCAAGTGAACTAAGTCAGAGTGACTGAAGTGATGCTCAACCCAAATCCTATGTCTTCGAGCGAAGACAATGTGAGCAAATCTTATCCAGAGCTGGATGAGTCGGCTTTGCTTGTAGCCCAAGTAAAGTTCCCGTGTGTGTTTGAAATCTGACCGTTGGAACACGTTTCAGTTCCTTAGTGACCCAGGGTCATTTCGGACATATCAGGTCGGGTTGCCTTGTGGCTATAAATAGCCCACCCCCTACACCATAAATTGGTGGCTGCTCAGAGTTAGTTTACGGCTTTTGTCGTTTTGAGAGCAACCCACCTCGAAGCCTTTGAGAGAGAAATCCTTGCGAGGACAAAGCCCAAACACCCAGAGCCAAAGTGTGTTAGGCATCACTGAAGTCTTTCTGTCTGTGTGACCTGAAGACTTATTACACTTGAGGACTGTGTATCCTCCAGCCGGTTAGGCTTCGCGTTCTGAGCATCCAAGAGTCATTGTGGATTTCCGGGTGAACGAAGTCTGTGAAGGTTCGGAAGTCTACCTTGAAGACTTACAAGAGTGATTAGGCAAGGACTGGGTGTCCTTAGCTCAAGGGGAATAAGGTGAAGACACGGTCTTCTGAGTTGAATCTCAGCCTCCCCAACCAGACGTACAGTTGTCACAGCAACTGGAACTGGTCCAACAAATCATGTGTCTTCAACAAGTGACTGCTTCTATCTCTTCCCTCCTTTACTTTGAGTTTGTCTTCGTGAAGTCATTGCTTATCTGTCTTATCTGATTGACTTCATTGCTTGACTACTATTGTTGATTGGCTTCATACTATCTTCCATCCTGATCCTTACTACCTAGCTGCTGTTAGTCTTCGTACGTTACCACTATTGCATACTTGACTATGGCTTGCTTTGTGTAGTTTATCTTCCGTTGCATATCAATTAGGTCATTTCTATTGTTTATCTTCGAAACTTCCATGTTTTGAAGACTTTGATAAAAATCTCCTATTCCCCCCCCTCTAGTCGATAACTAGCACTTTCAAAACCCGGCGATCCGCTGGTACCAGGCGCGGGGTGCCTGCTTGAGCCCGTAAAGAGAGCGGGACAACAGACACACATGGCCGGGAAGTGAGACGTTGACCAAACCGGTGGGTTGCTCACAATACACCTGCTCCTCAAGATGGCCGTGGAGAAACGCGTTGGAGACATCCATATGGTGAACAGGCCAGCCGCGGGATACGGTGAGCTGGAGGACGGTGCGGATCATGCCCGGTTTGACAACCGGGGCAAACATCTCAGTGAAGTCCACTCCAGCGCGCTGGCGGAAACTACAGACCACCCAGCGAGCCTTGTAGCGCTCGAGAGTACCATCCGAGCGGGTCTTATGGCGAAAGACCCACTTGCCGGTGATGACGTTGGCGCGAGGACGCCGGGGAACCAGGGTCCAGGTGCGGTTCCGTTGAAGAGCATCGAACTCTTCCTGCATCGCCGCTAGCCAATGAGGATCACGGAGGGCGGTGCGAGCGGATGCGGGAATGGGCGACGGCTCCGTGGTGGAAGCGGCGAGGACGTACTCGTCGCTCGAGTACCGGAGGCTCGGACGATGAACGCCGGTACGAGCGCGGGTGACTGGGCCGGGCGGCGCCGTCGGAGCCACCGGCGAGACGGCCGGCGTCGGGGCCGACGAAGCGGCCGGCGTCATGGCCGGCGAGGTAGCCGACATCGGGGCCAGCGAGGGGGCCGGCGTGGGGGCCGGCGAGGTAGCCGGCGTCGGAGCCGGCGAGGGGGCCGGCATCAGGGCCGGCGAGGTGGCTGGCGTTGAGGCCGCAGAAGAGGCGGCCGAGCCTGCAGCGCCAGATCCCGCGGCGCCCGAGTCGGGGGCGGCGGGTGAAGACGGGGCGCCGGCTGCACCGTCAGAGCCGACCAAGGAGGCCGAGGGGGCGGGCGCCGGCGTGAGGGCGCGAGGACCGCCAAAGCCCGGAGGTGGTTCACGGGCCAGGCGGGACCGTCCACCTGACGAAGTCGTCGAAGGGCCGGCGGTGACGAGACGACAAGGGGTACCTGCTGCTGAAACGGAAACACCATCTCATCAAAGTAAACGTGTCGGGAGGTGAAAACACGATGGGAGACGGGATCATAGCAGCGATAGCCCTTGGTGTTAGGTGGGTAGCCGAGAAAGATGCAGGCGACGGAGCAGGGTGCAAGCTTATGAGGCGTAGTAGCGGCGATGCTAGGGTAGCAAAGGCAGCCGAAGATGCGAAGCCCATCATAATAGGGGGGTGCACCGAAGAGGAGATGATGAGGTGTAAAGTTCCCGCGAGTACGACATGGGCGGATGTTGATGAGGAGAGAAGCGGTGGCGAGAGCGTCAGGCCAAAAGCGCGGAGACACATTGGCATGAAAGAGAAGAGTCCTAACGCAGTCATTGAGAGTGTGAAGGATGCGCTCAGCACGACCATTCTGCTGCGAGGTGTACGGGCAAGTAAGACGAAAAATCGTGCCATGTGTGGTGAGAAGATTACGAACCGCGAGGTTATTAAACTCCTTCCAATTGTCTGTCTGCAATGCAAGAATGAGACAACCAAACTGCGTGAGAACATAAGAATAGAAAGCGGCGAGAGTGGATATAACATCCGACTTGCGGCACAACGGGAAGGTCCACACATAATGCGAAAAATCGTCAAGTATGACAAGATAATAAAGAAAGCCCGTATTACTGGCAACAGGAGATGTCCAAACATCACTATGAATTAACTCAAACGGGTACGATGCAACAAAAGAAGAAGCCCTAAATGGAAGACGAGCATGTTTGCCGAGGCGACATGCATGACACGAGTGATCCTCGTTCTTATTACACGTGAAAAAAAACTCCGAAGTATGTGGCGAAGGGTGGCAGGATTAGGATGACCCAAGCGAGCATGCCAAAGATCCACTCCGGTGGCGAGAGCGACAGGGGCGGCAGAAGTAGTGGAGGTGGCGGAGTGAACCGGGTAGAGCTCGTCGGGGTTGTCACGTCGGTGGAGCACCATCCGCGTGCGAGCGTCCTTAACAGAAAAACCACATTCGTCAAATTCAAGGGTAACCGGATTTTCACATGTAAGAGAACGAACAGAAACAAGATTTTTAATAAGTTCAGGAGAAACTAGAATAGTAGACATGGATATAGGAGTGGAGTTAGACGGAAAATATGTATGACCAATATGAGTGATGGGAAGGGAAGAGCCGTCACCGGCGGTGATGCGGTTGGAGGTATGGACAGGATGGGCGGTGTGGAGGTTATCGGGGTACGCCGCCATATGAGCGGTGGCGCCGCTGTTCATGTACCAATCGCCGCCGCCGGTGTAGCTGGACGGGTAAGGAGCGTTGTGGAGAGCCGCCAGGAGGGCCGGGTCCCACGGTGCCGGCGGGAGAGGCGGCGCGGCCGTCAGGGGCAGCGGCGGCGGCCTACCTGGCGGCTGCTGCTGACCGTAGGGCGCCGTGTAGGGCTGCGGCACGGCGTAGTACGCCTGGTGTGGCTTAGGCCGGGTGCCGAGAATGCCCGGGGCAGGGGCCCGAGGAACCGGCATGGAGTAGGCGTGTACAACGCCGGTCCATGGGTTCTGACCGGCGTACCACAGGGCCGGCTGAGAAGCCTGCTGCGGTGGGCGGGGCGCTCCTCGCTGAGCA